>NC_135237.1:297693560-297994560 GCF_051348905.1 Ranitomeya variabilis | reverse complement strand
CAGTCTATTTAAGGAAGTCTGATAAGGAAGTTATATTTATCCCATAAATATAACCAAGATAAGTATCTACCAACCGTTTCCTAATTCTGTAACGCAGCGAGGACAACTGTGAAAATTACCATTTGATTGTACAGCAACAATAGTAATCAGGAGTACTTAGTAAAGGAGCTAATTTCAGAGAAGGTTGATAAATGAAAGAGCAATGGTAGGAGCTTTATTATAGTCTTTCATTTCAGCTTTCAGCTTTTATAGAACTGAAAAAAACATAAATGAATTGATATTAAAATATACATATGAATAATTGCAGGCCTTTTAATGATCAAAAATATGGAAAGTATGAAGACTATTACAAAAGGAAAAATAAATAAATAATAAAAAAAAATATATATATATATATATATATATATATATACAGTATATATATATATATATATATATATATATATATATATATATATATATATATATATATATATATATATTATATGCTAATAATAATTTAATCGTGATATATATATATATATATATATATATATATATATATGTATATATATATATTATGCACGATATTCTGGCTTTTACATTGATCATTTGCATGTTTAATTTGCTCACACATAATATTTTTTTCCATTCTAATGTGATGAGCTGAGAACTTTTCAGCTACTATAAAGCAGTAAATAGCAACAGCTGACTTCCCTTCATCGCAGGGGCAGTTTCCTAAGCAGCTGGTGGTCTTGCGATAAGCATTAATCAACAGTAAGTTTACACCCTGTGGTTTACTGCACTGAGCAGTTGATGGCTGTTTTTTCCCACTCACATTGGATTTTCGGTAAGTAAATCTATTGAATAAATCCCCAGGGAGCACTTTGGAGCTTAAAATGACATCAAAAAGGAAAATGGTTTACCATTTAACAAATAACAAGGTTACTTACAATGTGAAACTGTCACAGCTGGAAAACTTTTACATATAGATTTCTGAAGGTCACAAGATTTACTTTTACATTTTTCATCATTATTCATCTAGTGTCTTGTATAATAATTATTAACTGTCTGATACTAATCATTGGTACTGTATGTTATTCAGAGTAGGCAATGTCTCTACTTAAACAAGGCCTGCTATCTGGTATAAGTCCAGGTGCTAAAAATGATCGAAACTGCCAAAGTCTTAGAAAGAAGGAATATAAACCAGCTCACCCGTGATGCATAAACCAATCTCCGGGACCACGGACCCGCTGTGTCCAGGCGTATAGAATCCAAAAAAGAAGAGAAGCTGGACATTCTCTTCTTCTTTTAACATCCAAAGTCGCCAAATTGTGTGTTTTTTACAGGAAAATTTGATTTGCAGTGGTTATTGTTTGCAAATTGAACTTTCACAAACTCCAAAGCATAATAAATGTATTATGTAAAAAGCATAAAAGAAGAAAATAAAATGAATGCCAACTTTACTACTCATCTGTCCTGCTGTCATCAAGTCCTTGGAGATCCACCATTTCTTTCTCCCAGTGTGTATTTTCTGCAGAATCTCCACCTCAGCCGTGGCTTCTGGCTAGGTTAGGCCTTTGGTTGATGTCACTCTGTACCATGCCAATACTGGGGGATGTGCCTAAGTGATGGCACAGCATGCGATAGTGCCACCAGTCCGAGACCAAGCCAAGTTGGAAACCACCGGTTGAAATGAATATTCTAGAATTCATGACAGGAGAAAAGGATAAAAAAAGAGATGCCAAGGACCCGATGGTTTCCTGCCCTGGAGGCAGGATAAGTGAGTAGTGATGCTATTCATTTTATTAAACAGCTTTCCAGGCCCACTATGGGGCGGTAAAATAGTTGCAGCGGTTGGCTGTCATTTCGCTGAATTTGCATAGATTAAATTGTAAAAAAACCTGTATTCTGCAAAATAAAATTCCACTGAAATGATTTTGTTCATCTTTACTAGGAGCAATAATTAAAATAATCCTTTTTGAAGGGGGTGTCAAAGAATTGAGAAAGATTAGTCTGAGAGCAGGAACTGTGCTAAAGTTATAAAAAAGCCACAATATCCCATTGCTGCAGTGTCAAAAGGGAACATTGGCATGAATGCAGCTGCCAATCACTGGTCTCAGCAAGGATGCTCGCATGTTTCCTGCAAGTGATTGGATGCAGTAGTCATGTGGTTGTGGCATGTCATCAGTAAAATCATCAAAGGTCAGTGGGAACTAGGCCGCCTAATCATTGGCAGTAGAGTGCAAAGGGTTTAATTGGTGAGCTGAGGTTACTTTTTTTTCCACCTAATTACTGAACTTTACCAATCATTTACCTTTATAAATCCATTCTTTTTTTTCCTTCAATGTTCTTTTTATTAAATTTTAAAGTAGATAAACACAAACTACTGAAGATACACACAACTATTTTTGAACTCAATGAAGCGGGAGTGACCATTACACCATTATGGTATGCAAATGAAATCCGTAATTGTCTATCGCTCATAGTAGATGTCTCTCGAACTTGAGTTAGGAAAATGATAAATGGATAAACAGTAGTGTCGAGCGATACCTTCCGATATTTGAAAGTATCGGTATCGGATTGGATCGGCCGATATCCAAAAAATATCGGATATCGCCTGATACCGATACCCGATACCAATACAAGTCAATGGGACACAAATATCGGAATGTAATAGGGAGCGATCCTGGATGGTTCCCAGGGTGTGAAGGAGAGGAAACTCTCCTTCAGGCCCTGGGATCCATATTCATGTAAAAAATAAAGAATAAAAATAAAAACTGTGGATATACTCACCCTCGGACGGCCCCTGGCTGTCACCGCTGCAAGCATCTGCCTCCGTTCCTAAGAATGCAGTGAGTGTAGGACCTTCGATGATGTCGTGGTCATGTGAGCGGTCACATGAGCGGTCACGCGACCAATCACAAGACCGCGACGTCATCGCAGGTCCTACACTCACTGCATTCTTAGGAGCGAAGGCTGCCGGTTGCACCGCTGAGGGCCAGGGGCCGTCGGTGGGTGAGTATATCCACATTTTTTATTTTTATTCCTTATTTTTTACATGAATATGGATCCCGATTCCGATTTCCGATAACGCAAAAATATCGGAACTCGGTATCAGAATTCTGATACAGCGAATATCGGCCGATACCCGATATTTGCAGTATCGGAATGCTCAACACTAATAAACAGGTAAAAGAGAGACATACGTGGGTAAAGATAAAGAGGGGAATATATTCAGGGGTAGGTGGGGTGGAGGGGCAGGTAGGGGGGATGCATCATGTTTTAGTTTTAGTGTCATTGGTATTTATTCCTTTTTTGACAATGTCGCTTCTCTGGTTAAAATCCGTGGGTTCCATATTTCCCTGAATTTTGTATGTGTATGATTAAATAGGGCCACTACTTCGGCTATGTGGTAAAATGATTCTATTTTCTTTAATAGTTGATGAGAGTTTGGAATGTTTTTAGACTTCCAATAAGTGGGAATTAATAATTTGGCAGCAGCCAATATATTTTGGGCTAAAATGGTATCCCTTGTGTGTCCGGGCCATACAGCGAAATTCAGAAGTGCAATTTCTGGTGTTAGATTTACTTTTTTCCCTAGTATGTCTTGAATGGCTCTCTCCATAAGCAACCAAAAATCACGTATGTATGGGCATTTCCACCATATGTGGAAATAATCTCCGTCTTCGGATTTGCAACGCCAGCATTTGGCGTGGGTACCTTTTCGCCAAGATTGGATTTGAGCTTGTGAAATATACCATCTGGACTCTACTTTAGAGGAGTTTTCCTGTGTTTTAACACAATCAGTAGGACCATGCGAATGGTTATATATGTGTTGAACTTGTTCTTGGGTGAACGAATATCCTAGATCCTTTTCCCATTTTAATATGTAGGCTCTCTTAAGACTTAAGTCTGTCATTAAGAGCGCTTGGTATATTATAGATAGTATTTTTGAGGGTCTGGATGATATGGAGCATAACGCTTCAAATTTGGTGGGTTTACGTGACATGTCCGAGTAGTATTGTATTTTCCTTAGTATATCTTTAAGTGTGGCGTAGTGTATGAAGTTAAAGTTCTTTAAACCAGGTGTTTTATGTATTTTGGTTAGTGGAAGTAGCACTCCATCCTTTATTATCTGATCTAATGATATGTTTTTGGTTTGATCTTTTATTGTTTGTGCTAGGATGTCGGAAAGTGTTATCAGTAGTGTTGAGCGATACCTTCCGATACTTGAAAGTATCGGTATCGGAAAGTATCGGCCGATACCGGCAAAGTATCGGATCTAATCCGATACCGATACCCGATACCAATACAAGTCAATGGGACTCATGTATCGGACGGTATTCCTGATGGTTCCCAGGGTCTGAAGGAGAGGAAACTCTCCTTCAGGCCCTGGGAACCATATTAATGTGTAAAAGAAAGAATTAAAATAAAAAATATTGCTATACTCACCTCTCCGACGCAGCCTGGAGCTTACCGAGGGAACCGGCAGCGTTGTTTGCTTAAAATTCGCGCTTTTCCTCCCTTACGTGAAGTCCCGGCTTGTGATTGGTCGCGTGCCGCCCATGTGCCAGAACGTAATTTTACAATCCTGAAGGACCTGAAATTACGTCACGGCTTGCTGTGATTGGTCGCGTCGCGGCCACATGGGCGACGCGACCAATCACAAGCCGTGACGTCACGGGAAGCAGGACAAGCGCGCATTTTAAAATGCGCGCGGGTCCAGCCTCCCATGACGTCATGGCTTGTGATTGGTCGCGTCGCCCATGTGAACGCGACGCGACCAATCACAATGCCGGAACGTAATTTTAAAATCCTGAAGGACCTGAAATTACGTCACGGCTTGCTGTGATTGGTCGCGTCGCGGCCACATGGGCGACGCGACCAATCACAAGCCGTGACGTCACGGGAGGCAGGACAAGCGCGCATTTTAAAATGTGCGCGTGTCCAGCCTCCCGTGACGTCACGGCTTGTGATTGGTCACGTCGCCCATGTGACCGCGACGCGACCAATCACAACGCCGGAATAGAGTTGAGCGACTTTCATTTTTTTAAGATCGAGTCGGGTTTTGTGAAACCCGATTTTGTCCAGAGTCGAGTCGAGTGCAGTCGGCCGATTATCGCTAAAAGTCGGGGATCGACCGAAACACGAAACCCAATGCAAGTCAATGGGGAAGCATAGTCGGCAGTGAGTGGAGGCCAGGAAAACACCTACAGTGCCCATTTTAATGCCAAAAACATCCATTCTTGTTTCTGAAGCTTGTCAATCTTAATTAACTTTATAATAATAGTTGGGCATAGGGAATTGGGGGTCATTTGGCAAAAGTTGTGGGGGGAGTAGGGCCGGCTCAAGTTTTTCGTGGGCCCAGGAAATGCGGACTACGTCATGGCGGTGTTGCAGGGAAAGGTAAGTATTTCAACGTTGTAAGTGCTGTGATCCTGAGCAAGCAGGGGGGGCCCACTCGTTCGCATTGGCACTGGCACAGGGCCCCTCAAAGTACAGCGATGTGTGTTTGCATGGCGGGGGCGCCTCCCACCAGCAGCGACACTTTTGCGTACTCTGAGGGGCCCTGTGCCAGTGACGTCGCCAACGAGTATGCCCCCCCACCTGATGAAGGAACCTGCACTTTCATCTGCACCTTCCTCTCTGTCCCTGTGTAAGGTGGTATAACATGCGGGAAGGGGAACCTTACTTTCAGCAGGGTCAGATTCTGGCTGTGTAGAGTATAAGGGGAATGTAGTGGTCTAGGTCAATGTACCAGCAGACTCATCTAGCAGTGGCTGGGCAATGGGCAGGATGAGGAGGAAACAGATATAGGGCCAAAGAATAAAGTAGGCTAAATGCAGTTCAAAATTGGTAACAGGACTAAACAGGCGGCATTGCTTTGTTCAGTGGAGTAGCAAACCCAAGAGCAGCAGACACTGTTTCAAGGGCATAACCACACTAGTAGGCCAAATGCAGTTTAATATCTGATAGTATAGGGCGAAAGCCAGAATGTGGAAGCTCAGCTTTGTTCAGTTGAGGACAACACCAGGCAGGGGCAGACAGACACCTTTAGTAGGCCGGAACAGCCAATTGCATTTTTAAAAATGGTAATTTGGAACTGAAGGTTGAAGCTCAGCTTTATTCAGTTGAGGACAACACCAGGCAGGGGCAGACAGACACCTTTAGTAGGCCAGAACAGCCAATTGCATTTTTAAAAATGGTAATTTGGAACTGAAGGTTGAAGCTCAGCTTTATTCAGTTGAGGACAACACCAGGCAGGGGCAGACATTCACCTTTAGTAGGCCGGAACAGCCAATTGCATTTTTAAAAATGGTAATTTGGAACAGAAGGTAGAAGCTCAGCTTTATTCAGTTGAGGACAACACCAGGCAGGGGCAGACATTCACCTTTAGTAGGCCGGAACAGCCAATTGCATTTTTAAAAATGGTAATTTGGAACAGAAGGTTGAAGCTCAGCTTTATTCAGTTGAGGACAACACCAGGCAGGGGCAGTCAGACACCTTTAGTAGGCCGGAACAGCCAATTATTTAAAAAAACAGCAGTTAGTAAGAGGCAGAAGGTAGAAGCTCAGCTTTATTCAGTTGAGGACAACACCAGGCAGGGGCAGACAGACACCTTTAGTAGGCCGGAACAGCCAATTGCATTTTTAAAAATGGTAATTTGGAACTGAAGGTTGAAGCTCAGCTTTATTCAGTTGAGGACAACACCAGGCAGGGGCAGACATTCACCTTTAGTAGGCCGGAACAGCCAATTGCATTTTTAAAAATGGTAATTTGGAACAGAAGATAGAAGCTCAGCTTTATTCAGTTGAGGACAACACCAGGCAGGGGCAGACATTCACCTTTAGTAGGCCGGAACAGCCAATTGCATTTTTAAAAATGGTAATTTGGAACTGAAGGTTGAAGCTCAGCTTTATTCAGTTGAGGACAACACCAGGCAGGGGCAGACATTCACCTTTAGTAGGCCGGAACAGCCAATTGCATTTTTAAAAATGGTAATTTGGAACAGAAGGTAGAAGCTCAGCTTTATTCAGTTGAGGACAACACCAGGCAGGGGCAGACAGACACCTTTAGTAGGCCGGAACAGCCAATTTTTTAAAAAAACAGCAGTTAGTAAGAGGCAGAAGGTAGAAGCTCAGCTTTATTCAGTTGAGGACAACACCAGGCAGGGGCAGACAGACACCTTTAGTAGGCCGGAACAGCCAATTGCATTTTTAAAAATGGTAATTTGGAACAGAAGGTTGAAGCTCAGCTTTATTCAGTTGAGGACAACACCAGGCAGGGGCAGACAGACACCTTTAGTAGGCCGGAACAGCCAATTTTTAAAAAAAACAGCAGTTAGTAAGAGGCAGAAGGTAGAAACTCAGCTTTATTCAGTTGAGGACAACACCAGGCAGGGGCAGACAGACACCTTTAGTAGGCCGGAACAGCCAATTGCATTTTTAAAAATGGTAATTTGGAACTGAAGGTTGAAGCTCAGCTTTATTCAGTTGAGGACAACACCAGGCAGGGGCAGACAGACACCTTTAGTAGGCCGGAACAGTCAATGGCATTTTTAAAAATGGTAATTTGGAACAGAAGGTAGAAGCTCAGCTTTATTCAGTTGAGGACAACACCAGGCAGGGGCAGACATTCACCTTTAATAGGCCGGAACAGCCAATTGCATTTTTAAAAATGGTAATTTGGAACAGAAGGTAGAGGCTCAGCTTTATTCAGTTGAGGACAACACCAGGCAGGGGCAGACAGACACCTTTAGTAGGCCGGAACAGCCAATTGCATTTTTAAAAATGGTAATTTGGAACAGAAGGTTGAAGCTCAGCTTTATTCAGTTGAGGACAACACCAGGCAGGGGCAGACAGACACCTTTAGTAGGCCGGAACAGCCAATTGCATTTTTAAAAATGGTAATTTGGAACAGAAGGTAGAAGCTCAGCTTTATTCAGTTGAGGACAACACCAGGCAGGGGCAGACAGACACCTTTAGTAGGCCGGAACAGCCAATTGCATTTTTAAAAATGGTAATTTGGAACTGAAGGTTGAAGCTCAGCTTTCTTCAGTTGAGGACAACACCAGGCAGGGGCAGACATTCACCTTTAGTAGGCCGGAACAGCCAATTGCATTTTTAAAAATGGTAATTTGGAACAGAAGGTAGAAGCTCAGCTTTATTCAGTTGAGGACAACACCAGGCAGGGGCAGACATTCACCTTTAGTAGGCCGGAACAGCCAATTGCATTTTTAAAAATGGTAATTTGGAACTGAAGGTTGAAGCTCAGCTTTATTCAGTTGAGGACAACACCAGGCAGGGGCAGACATTCACCTTTAGTAGGCCGGAACAGCCAATTGCATTTTTAAAAATGGTAATTTGGAACAGAAGGTAGAAGCTCAGCTTTATTCAGTTGAGGACAACACCAGGCAGGGGCAGACATTCACCTTTAGTAGGCCGGAACAGCCAATTGCATTTTTAAAAATGGTAATTTGGAACTGAAGGTTGAAGCTCAGCTTTATTCAGTTGAGGACAACACCAGGCAGGGGCAGACAGACACCTTTAGTAGGCCGGAACAGCCAATTTTTAAAAAAAACAGCAGTTAGTAAGAGGCAGAAGGTAGAAGCTCAGCTTTATTCAGTTGAGGACAACACCAGGCAGGGGCAGACAGACACCTTTAGTAGGCCGGAACAGCCAATTGCATTTTTAAAAATGGTAATTTGGAACTGAAGGTTGAAGCTCAGCTTTATTCAGTTGAGGACAACACCAGGCAGGGGCAGACAGACACCTTTAGTAGGCCGGAACAGCCAATTGCATTTTTAAAAATGGTAATTTGGAACTGAAGGTTGAAGCTCAGCTTTATTCAGTTGAGGACAACACCAGGCAGGGGCAGACATTCACCTTTAGTAGGCCGGAACAGCCAATTGCATTTTTAAAAATGGTAATTTGGAACAGAAGGTAGAAGCTCAGCTTTATTCAGTTGAGGACAACACCAGGCAGGGGCAGACATTCACCTTTAGTAGGCCGGAACAGCCAATTGCATTTTTAAAAATGGTAATTTGGAACTGAAGGTTGAAGCTCAGCTTTATTCAGTTGAGGACAACACCAGGCAGGGGCAGACAGACACCTTTAGTAGGCCGGAACAGCCAATTTTTTAAAAAAACAGCAGTTAGTAAGAGGCAGAAGGTAGAAGCTCAGCTTTATTCAGTTGAGGACAACACCAGGCAGGGGCAGACAGACACCTTTAGTAGGCCGGAACAGCCAATTGCATTTTTAAAAATGGTAATTTGGAACAGAAGGTTGAAGCTCAGCTTTATTCAGTTGAGGACAACACCAGGCAGGGGCAGACAGACACCTTTAGTAGGCCGGAACAGCCAATTTTTTTAAAAAACAGCAGTTAGTAAGAGGCAGAAGGTAGAAGCTCAGCTTTATTCAGTTGAGGACAACACCAGGCAGGGGCAGACAGACACCTTTAGTAGGCCGGAACAGCCAATTGCATTTTTAAAAATGGTAATTTGGAACTGAAGGTTGAAGCTCAGCTTTATTCAGTTGAGGACAACACCAGGCAGGGGCAGACAGACACCTTTAGTAGGCCGGAACAGCCAATTTTTTAAAAAAACAGCAGTTAGTAAGAGGCAGAAGGTAGAAGCTCAGCTTTATTCAGTTGAGGACAACACCAGGCAGGGGCAGACAGACACCTTTAGTAGGCCGGAACAGCCAATTGCATTTTTAAAAATGGTAATTTGGAACTGAAGGTTGAAGCTCAGCTTTATTCAGTTGAGGACAACACCAGGCAGGGGCAGACAGACACCTTTAGTAGGCCGGAACAGCCAATTGCATTTTTAAAAATGGTAATTTGGAACTGAAGGTTGAAGCTCAGCTTTATTCAGTTGAGGACAACACCAGGCAGGGGCAGACATTCACCTTTAGTAGGCCGGAACAGCCAATTGCATTTTTAAAAATGGTAATTTGGAACAGAAGGTAGAAGCTCAGCTTTATTCAGTTGAGGACAACACCAGGCAGGGGCAGACATTCACCTTTAGTAGGCCGGAACAGCCAATTGCATTTTTAAAAATGGTAATTTGAAACTGAAGGTTGAAGCTCAGCTTTATTCAGTTGAGGACAACACCAGGCAGGGGCAGACAGACACCTTTAGTAGGCCGGAACAGCCAATTTTTTAAAAAAACAGCAGTTAGTAAGAGGCAGAAGGTAGAAGCTCAGCTTTATTCAGTTGAGGACAACACCAGGCAGGGGCAGACAGACACCTTTAGTAGGCCGGAACAGCCAATTGCATTTTTAAAAATGGTAATTTGGAACAGAAGGTTGAAGCTCAGCTTTATTCAGTTGAGGACAACACCAGGCAGGGGCAGACAGACACCTTTAGTAGGCCGGAACAGCCAATTTTTTTAAAAAACAGCAGTTAGTAAGAGGCAGAAGGTAGAAGCTCAGCTTTATTCAGTTGAGGACAACACCAGGCAGGGGCAGACAGACACCTTTAGTAGGCCGGAACAGCCAATTGCATTTTTAAAAATGGTAATTTGGAACTGAAGGTTGAAGCTCAGCTTTATTCAGTTGAGGACAACACCAGGCAGGGGCAGACAGACACCTTTAGTAGGCCGGAACAGCCAATGGCATTTTTAAAAATGGTAATTTGGAACAGAAGGTAGAAGCTCAGCTTTATTCAGTTGAGGACAACACCAGGCAGGGGCAGACATTCACCTTTAGTAGGCCGGAACAGCCAATTGCATTTTTAAAAATGGTAATTTGGAACTGAAGGTTGAAGCTCAGCTTTATTCAGTTGAGGACAACACCAGGCAGGGGCAGACAGACACCTTTAGTAGGCCGGAACAGCCAATGGCATTTTTAGAAATGGTAATTTGGAACAGAAGGTAGAAGCTCAGCTTTATTCAGTTGAGGACAACACCAGGCAGGGGCAGACATTCACCTTTAGTAGGCCGGAACAGCCAATGGCATTTTTAGAAATGGTAATTTGGAACAGAAGGTAGAAGCTCAGCTTTATTCAGTTGAGGACAACACCAGGCAGGGGCAGACATTCACCTTTAGTAGGCCGGAACAGCCAATGGCATTTTTAGAAATGGTAATTTGGAACAGAAGGTAGAAGCTCAGCTTTATTCAGTTGAGGACAACACCAGGCAGGGGCAGACATTCACCTTTAGTAGGCCGGAACAGCCAATTGCATTTTTAAAAATGGTAATTTGGAACAGAAGGTAGAAGCTCAGCTTTATTCAGTTGAGGACAACACCAGGCAGGGGCAGACATTCACCTTTAGTAGGCCGGAACAGCCAATTGCATTTTTAAAAATGGTAATTTGGAACTGAAGGTTGAAGCTCAGCTTTATTCAGTTGAGGACAACACCAGGCAGGGGCAGACAGACACCTTTAGTAGGCCGGAACAGCCAATTTTTTAAAAAAACAGCAGTTAGTAAGAGGCAGAAGGTAGAAGCTCAGCTTTATTCAGTTGAGGACAACACCAGGCAGGGGCAGACAGACACCTTTAGTAGGCCGGAACAGCCAATTGCATTTTTAAAAATG
The DNA here is from genome assembly GCF_051348905.1 of Ranitomeya variabilis. Classification (NCBI taxonomy): domain Eukaryota; kingdom Metazoa; phylum Chordata; class Amphibia; order Anura; family Dendrobatidae; genus Ranitomeya; species Ranitomeya variabilis. The sequence continues at coordinate 297,983,042 of NC_135237.1, read as the reverse complement.
GTAATTTGGAACAGAAGGTTGAAGCTCAGCTTTATTCAGTTGAGGACAACACCAGGCAGGGGCAGACATTCACCTTTAGTAGGCCGGAACAGCCAATTGCATTTTTAAAAATGGTAATTTGGAACAGAAGGTTGAAGCTCAGCTTTATTCAGTTGAGGACAACACCAGGCAGGGGCAGACAGACACCTTTAGTAGGCCGGAACAGCCAATTTTATAAAAAAAAAGCAGTTAATAAGAGGCAGAAGGTAGAAGCTCAGCTTTATTCAGTTGCAGCTTCTTGGCAATAATATAAAGAAGACGCGACAGGACAACACTCGGTGGATGCCATATCTGTGTTTTCAATGGAAAAAAACCTTTCAGTTAACTACTTGCAGGAGCAAGTTTTTGTAGCTGGTGGACAATTTTTTTAAAAAAAAGCAGTTAATAAGAGGCAGAAGGTAGAAGCTCAGCTTTATTCAGTTGCAGCTTCTTGGCAATAATATAAAGAAGACGCGACAGGACAACACTCGGTGGATGCCATATCTGTGTTTTCAATGGAAAAAAACCTTTCAGTTAACTACTTGCAGGAGAAAGTTTTTGTAGCTGGTGGCCAATTTTTGTACTGTACCAGTTTTTTGTTGTATGTGTTTTTGTTTTTAATGTTAAAATGTCTGCATTTGATATCTCTCCAGTATTTTTTTTTTTATAAGCAAAATACTGCAGTTTTACATCGGTTACATGGATACACAGGCAGCTTGGTGGTGAGTGGAGGAGTATTTAAAGTAGGGACCGCAGACAGGCTATCAAAGGCCTAAAATAACAAACAATAGGCTCATGGCAGCTTTACAGCGGTTACATGGATACACAGGCAGCTTGGTGATGAGTGGAGGAGTATTTAAAGTAGGGACCGCAGACAGGCTTCAAAGGCCTAAAATAACAAACAATAGGCTTATGGCAGTTTTACAGCGGTTACATGGATACACGGGCAGGCAGCTTGGTGGTCAGTGGAGGAGTATTTAAAGTAGGGACCGCAGACAGGCTATCAAAGGCCTAAAATAACAAACAATAGGCTCATGGCAGCTTTACAGCGGTTACATGGATACACAGGCAGCTTGGTGGTGAGTGGAGGAGTATTTAAAGTAGGGACCGCAGACAGGCTATCAAAGGCCTAAAATAACAAACAATAGGCTCATGGCAGCTTTACAGCGGTTACATGGATACACAGGCAGCTTGGTGGTGAGTGGAGGAGTATTTAAAGTAGGGACCGCAGACAGGCTATCAAAGGCCTAAAATAACAAACAATAGGCTTATGGCAGTTTTACAGCGGTTACATGGATACACGGGCAGGCAGCTTGGTGGTCAGTGGAGGAGTATTTAAAGTAGGGACCGCAGACAGGCTATCAAAGGCCTAAAATAACAAACAATAGGCTCATGGCAGCTTTACAGCGGTTACATGGATACACGGGCAGGCAGCTGGTGATGAGTGGAGGAGTATTTAAAGTAGGGACCGCAGACAGGCTATCAAAGGCCTAAAATAACAAACAATAGGCTCATGGCAGCTTTACAGCGGTTACATGGATACACAGGCAGCTTGGTGGTCAGTGGAGGAGTATTTAAAGTAGGGACCGCAGACAGGCTATCAAAGGCCTAAAATAACAAACAATAGGCTCATGGCAGTTTTACAGCGGTTACATGGATACACGGGCAGGCAGCTTGGTGGTCAGTGGAGGAGTATTTAAAGTAGGGACCGCAGACAGGCTATCAAAGGCCTAAAATAACAAACAATAGGCTCATGGCAGTTTTACAGCGGTTACATGGATACACGGGCAGGCAGCTTGGTGGTCAGTGGAGGAGTATTTAAAGTAGGGACCGCAGACAGGCTATCAAAGGCCTAAAATAACAAACAATAGGCTCATGGCAGCTTTACAGCGGTTACATGGATACACAGGCAGCTTGGTGGTGAGTGGAGGAGTATTTAAAGTAGGGACCGCAGACAGGCTATCAAAGGCCTAAAATAACAAACAATAGGCTCATGGCAGCTTTACAGCGGTTACATGGATACACAGGCAGCTTGGTGGTGAGTGGAGGAGTATTTAAAGTAGGGACCGCAGACAGGCTATCAAAGGCCTAAAATAACAAACAATAGGCTTATGGCAGTTTTACAGCGGTTACATGGATACACGGGCAGGCAGCTTGGTGGTCAGTGGAGGAGTATTTAAAGTATGGACCGCAGACAGGCTATCAAAGGCCTAAAATAACAAACAATAGGCTCATGGCAGCTTTACAGCGGTTACATGGATACACAGGCAGCTTGGTGGTGAGTGGAGGAGTATTTAAAGTAGGGACCGCACGCAGACAGGCTATCAAAGGCCTAAAATAACAAACAATAGGCTCATGGCAGCTTTACAGCGGTTACATGGATACACAGGCAGCTTGGTGGTGAGTGGAGGAGTATTTAAAGTAGGGACCGCAGACAGGCTATCAAAGGCCTAAAATAACAAACAATAGGCTTATGGCAGTTTTACAGCGGTTACATGGATACACGGGCAGGCAGCTTGGTGGTCAGTGGAGGAGTATTTAAAGTAGGGACCGCAGACAGGCTATCAAAGGCCTAAAATAACAAACAATAGGCTCATGGCAGCTTTACAGCGGTTACATGGATACACGGGCAGGCAGCTGGTGATGAGTGGAGGAGTATTTAAAGTAGGGACCGCAGACAGGCTATCAAAGGCCTAAAATAACAAACAATAGGCTCATGGCAGCTTTACAGCGGTTACATGGATACACAGGCAGCTTGGTGGTGAGTGGAGGAGTATTTAAAGTAGTGACCGCAGACAGGCTATCAAAGGCCTAAAATAACAAACAATAGGCTCATGGCAGTTTTACAGCGGTTACATGGATACACGGGCAGGCAGCTTGGTGGTCAGTGGAGGAGTATTTAAAGTAGGGACCGCAGACAGGCTATCAAAGGCCTAAAATAACAAACAATAGGCTCATGGCAGTTTTACAGCGGTTACATGGATACACGGGCAGGCAGCTTGGTGGTCAGTGGAGTAGTATTTAAAGTAGGGACCGCAGACAGGCTATCAAAGGCCTAAAATAACAAACAATAGGCTCATGGCAGCTTTACAGCGGTTACATGGATACACAGGCAGCTTGGTGGTGAGTGGAGGAGTATTTAAAGTAGGGACCGCAGACAGGCTATCAAAGGCCTAAAATAACAAACAATAGGCTCATGGCAGTTTTACAGCGGTTACATGGATACACGGGCAGGCAGCTTGGTGGTCAGTGGAGGAGTATTTAAAGTAGGGACCGCAGACAGGCTATCAAAGGCCTAAAATAACAAACAATAGGCTCATGGCAGCTTTACAGCGGTTACATGGATACACAGGCAGCTTGGTGGTGAGTGGAGGAGTATTTAAAGTAGGGACCACAGACAGGCTATCAAAGGCCTAAAATAACAAACAATAGGCTCATGGCAGCTTTACAGCGGTTACATGGATACACAGGCAGCTTGGTGGTGAGTGGAGGAGTATTTAAAGTAGGGACCGCAGACAGGCTATCAAAGGCCTAAAATAACAAACAATAGGCTTATGGCAGTTTTACAGCGGTTACATGGATACACGGGCAGGCAGCTTGGTGGTCAGTGGAGGAGTATTTAAAGTAGGGACCGCAGACAGGCTATCAAAGGCCTAAAATAACAAACAATAGGCTCATGGCAGCTTTACAGCGGTTACATGGATACACAGGCAGCTTGGTGGTGAGTGGAGGAGTATTTAAAGTAGGGACCGCAGACAGGCTATCAAAGGCCTAAAATAACAAACAATAGGCTCATGGCAGCTTTACAGCGGTTACATGGATACACAGGCAGCTTGGTGGTGAGTGGAGGAGTATTTAAAGTAGGGACCGCAGACAGGCTATCAAAGGCCTAAAATAACAAACAATAGGCTTATGGCAGTTTTACAGCGGTTACATGGATACACGGGCAGGCAGCTTGGTGGTCAGTGGAGGAGTATTTAAAGTAGGGACCGCAGACAGGCTATCAAAGGCCTAAAATAACAAACAATAGGCTCATGGCAGCTTTACAGCGGTTACATGGATACACGGGCATGCAGCTGGTGATGAGTGGAGGAGTATTTAAAGTAGGGACCGCAGACAGGCTATCAAAGGCCTAAAATAACAAACAATAGGCTCATGGCAGCTTTACAGCGGTTACATGGATACACAGGCAGCTTGGTGGTGAGTGGAGGAGTATTTAAAGTAGGGACCGCAGACAGGCTATCAAAGGCCTAAAATAACAAACAATAGGCTCATGGCAGCTTTACAGCGGTTACATGGATACACAGGCAGCTTGGTGGTCAGTGGAGGAGTATTTAAAGTAGGGACCGCAGACAGGCTATCAAAGGCCTAAAATAACAAACAATAGGCTCATGGCAGTTTTACAGCGGTTACATGGATACACGGGCAGGCAGCTTGGTGGTCAGTGGAGGAGTATTTAAAGTAGGGACCGCAGACAGGCTATCAAAGGCCTAAAATAACAAACAATAGGCTCATGGCAGTTTTACAGCGGTTACATGGATACACGGGCAGGCAGCTTGGTGGTCAGTGGAGGAGTATTTAAAGTAGGGACCGCAGACAGACTATCAAAGGCCTAAAATAACAAACAATAGGCTCATGGCAGCTTTACAGCGGTTACATGGATACACAGGCAGCTTGGTGGTGAGTGGAGGAGTATTTAAAGTAGGGACCGCAGACAGGCTATCAAAGGCCTAAAATAACAAACAATAGGCTCATGGCAGCTTTACAGCGGTTACATGGATACACAGGCAGCTTGGTGGTGAGTGGAGGAGTATTTAAAGTAGGGACCGCAGACAGGCTATCAAAGGCCTAAAATAACAAACAATAGGCTTATGGCAGTTTTACAGTGGTTACATGGATACACGGGCAGGCAGCTTGGTGGTCAGTGGAGGAGTATTTAAAGTAGGGACCGCAGACAGGCTATCAAAGGCCTAAAATAACAAACAATAGGCTCATGGCAGCTTTACAGCGGTTACATGGATACACAGGCAGCTTGGTGGTGAGTGGAGGAGTATTTAAAGTAGGGACCGCAGACAGGCTATCAAAGGCCTAAAATAACAAACAATAGGCTCATGGCAGCTTTACAGCGGTTACATGGATACACAGGCAGCTTGGTGGTGAGTGGAGGAGTATTTAAAGTAGGGACCGCAGACAGGCTATCAAAGGCCTAAAATAACAAACAATAGGCTTATGGCAGTTTTACAGCGGTTACATGGATACACGGGCAGGCAGCTTGGTGGTCAGTGGAGGAGTATTTAAAGTAGGGACCGCAGACAGGCTATCAAAGGCCTAAAATAACAAACAATAGGCTCATGGCAGCTTTACAGCGGTTACATGGATACACGGGCAGGCAGCTGGTGATGAGTGGAGGAGTATTTAAAGTAGGGACCGCAGACAGGCTATCAAAGGCCTAAAATAACAAACAATAGGCTCATGGCAGCTTTACAGCGGTTACATGGATACACAGGCAGCTTGGGGGTGAGTGGAGGAGTATTTAAAGTAGGGACCGCAGACAGGCTATCAAAGGCCTAAAATAACAAACAATAGGCTCATGGCAGTTTTACAGCGGTTACATGGATACACGGGCAGGCAGCTTGGTGGTCAGTGGAGGAGTATTTAAAGTAGGGACCGCAGACAGGCTATCAAAGGCCTAAAATAACAAACAATAGGCTCATGGCAGTTTTACAGCGGTTACATGGATACACGGGCAGGCAGCTTGGTGGTCAGTGGAGGAGTATTTAAAGTAGGGACCGCAGACAGGCTATCAAAGGCCTAAAATAACAAACAATAGGCTCATGGCAGCTTTACAGCGGTTACATGGATACACAGGCAGCTTGGTGGTGAGTGGAGGAGTATTTAAAGTAGGGACCGCAGACAGGCTATCAAAGGCCTAAAATAACAAACAATAGGCTCATGGCAGCTTTACAGCGGTTACATGGATACACAGGCAGCTTGGTGGTGAGTGGAGGAGTATTTAAAGTAGGGACCGCAGACAGGCTATCAAAGGCCTAAAATAACAAACAATAGGCTCATGGCAGCTTTACAGCGGTTACATGGATACACGGGCAGGCAGCTGGTGATGAGTGGAGGAGTATTTAAAGTAGGGACCGCAGACAGGCTATCAAAGGCCTAAAATAACAAACAATAGGCTCATGGCAGCTTTACAGCGGTTACATGGATACACAGGCAGCTTGGTGGTGAGTGGAGGAGTAGTGCAAGGAGTGTCTGTCCCAGTACTCCCAAAATATAAATAGATGTTAATGTCTCGCAAAACAACCAAAACAAAAAAAAAGGTGGCATACTTAGGTACAGGGGTGGGCTCATCTACTGAGTTTCTGACATAGTAATTTGGCAGTAACTATTTAATGGTGCCAATATAGGACACAGACACAGACTACTTTAAGTTGCATCATAGATGTCTACAAATTTGTATTGTCAGTGCCAGACATTGAATGATGTCAGCGAATAGACTAAAGATTGGTGGAGCTGTGCGACATAATTTTGCACGTGGTAGAGCACATTTTGAGCTGGGGTAGGGGGGAACTCTCTTGAGGCCGGCGGGACCGCCCCAGGGCCCCTCATGTTACAACGGTGTGTCTGACGTTGGGTGCGCACCACCACCGCCAGAGACACTACATTGTACTATGAGGGACCCAGTAGCAATGCCGTCAACCAAAAGCGAGCACACCCACCTCTTCAGACAAACAGCAGTCTCACGGGTGCTTGCGCCAAGTCGCGATACCACGGCCCCGTGTGGGGAGTTTTGCCATTTAGGGAGGTGTAAACATGTCGTATGCTGTACAATCAGCTGCAGCAAATTAGACATTAGAAAAGTAATTCACAGGCAAGAGCTTTTCATAGGAAAGCTAGGTGTCGGCCGGGCAAGGTGGGGCAAAAGATTTCGAAATCCAGTTGTGGTTCATTTTAATGAATGTTAGATCGTCAACATTTTGGGTAGCCAGACGAGTCCTTTTTTCGGTTAATATTGAACCTGCAGCACTGAATACTCTTTCTGATAGGACACTTGCTGCCGGGCAAGCAAGCTCCTGCAATGCATATTCTGCCAATTCTGGCCAGGTGTCTAATTTGGAGGCCCAGTAATCAAATGGGAATGACGGTTGAGGGAGAACATCGATAAGGGATGAAAAATAGTTAGTAACCATACTGGACAAATGTTGTCTCCTGTCACTTTCAATTGATGCAGCAGTACCTGTCCTGTCTGCGGTCATAGCAAAATCACTCCACAACCTGGTCAGAAAACCCCTCTGTCCAACGCCACTTCTGATGTGTGCACCCCTAACACTCCTAGTCTGCTGCCCCCTGGAGCTCGTGTGAGAACGATCACGTGCGCTGTGTGCTGGGAATGCCTGAAGCAAATGGTCAACAAGAGTTGATTGTTTGGTTGCTAATATTAGTTCCAAGTTCTCATGTGGCATAATATTTTGCAATTTGCCTTTATAGCGTGGATCAAGGAGGCAGGCCAACCAGTAATCGTCATCGTTCATCATTTTCGTAATGCGTGTGTCCCTTTTTAGGATACGTAAGGCATAATCCGCCATGTGGGCCAAAGTTCCAGTTGTCAAATCTCCGGTTGTGATTGGTTGAGGGGCAGTTGCAGGCAAATCTACGTCACTTGTGTCCCTCAAAAAACCAGAACCCGGCCGTGACACGCAACCAATTTCCTGTGCCCCCGGGAAAGGTTCGGCATTAAAAATATACTCATCCCCATCATCCTCCTCGTCCTCCACCTCCTCTTCGCCCGCTACCTCGTCCTGTACACTGCCCTGACCAGACAATGGCTGACTGTCATCAAGGCTTTCCTCTTCCTCTGGTGCAGACGCCTGCTCCTTTATGTGCGTCAAACTTTGCATCAGCAGACGCATTAGGGGGATGCTCATGCTTATTACGGCGTTGTCTGCACTAACCAGCCGTGTGCATTCCTCAAAACACTGAAGGACTTGACACATGTCTTGTATCTTAGACCACTGCACACCTGACAACTCCATGTCTGCCATCCTACTGCCTGCCCGTGTATCCTCCCACAAATAAATAACAGCACGCCTCTGTTCGCACAGTCTCTGAAGCATGTGCAGTGTTGAGTTCCACCTTGTTGCAACGTCTATGATTAGGCGATGCTGGGGAAGGTTCAAAGACCGCTGATAGGTCTGCATACGGCTGGCGTGTACAGGCGAACGTCGGATATGTGAGCAAAGTGCACGCACTTTGAGGAGCAGGTCGGAGAACCCAGGATAAGTTTTCAATAAGCACTGCACCACCAGGTTTAAGGTGTGAGCCAGGCAAGGAATGTGTTTCAGTTGGGAAAGGGAGATGGCAGCCATGAAATTCCTTCCGTTATCACTCACTACCTTGCCTGCCTCAAGATCTACTGTGCCCAGCCACGACTGCGTTTCTTGTTGCAAGAACTCGGATAGAACTTCCGCGGTGTGTCTGTTGTCGCCCAAACACTTCATAGCCAATACAGCCTGCTGACGCTTGGCAGTAGCTGGCCCATAATGGGACAACTGGTGTGCAACAGTGTCATCTGCCGATGGAGTGGTTGGCAGACTGCGTTCTGTGGAAGAGCTGTAGCTTCTGCAGGAGGACGAGGAGGAGGAGGAGGAGGGGGTGCGAACGCCTACAGCCAACTGTTTCCTAGACCGTGGGCTAGGCACAACTGTCCCTAAATTGATGTCGCCTGTGGACCCTGCATCCACCACATTCACCCAGTGTGCCGTGATGGACACATAACGTCCCTGGCCATGCCTACTGGTCCATGCATCTGTAGTCAGGTGCACCTTTGTACTCACAGATTGCCTGAGTGCATGGACGATGCGCTGTTTAACATGCTGGTGCAGGGCTGGGATGGCTTTTCTGGAAAAAAAGTGTCGACTGGGTAGCTCGTATCGTGGTTCAGCGTACTCCATCAGGGCTTTGAAAGCTTCGCTTTCAACTAACCGGTAGGGCATCATCTCTAACGAGATTAGTCTAGCTATGTGGGCATTAAAACCCTGTGTACGCGGATGCGAGGATAAGTACTTCCTTTTTCTAACCAGAGTCTCATGTAGGGTGAGCTGGACTGGAGAGCTGGAGATCGTGGAACTTTCGGGTGTGCCGGTGTACATGGCAGACTGAGAGACGGTTGGAGACGGTATTGTTTCCGCCGGTGCCCTAGATGCAATATTTCCTCCTACAAAACTGGTGGTTCCCTGACCCTGACTGCTTTTGGCTGGCAAAGAAACCTGCACAGATACTGCCGGTGGTGCGGAAAATGGTGGCCTTACAGTGACGGAAGGGATGTTGCGTTGCTGACTAGCTTCATTGGCCGAGGGTGCTACAACCTTAAGGGACGTTTGGTAGTTAGTCCAGGCTTGAAAATGCATGGTGGTTAAGTGTCTATGCATGCAACTAGTATTTAGACTTTTCAGATTCTGACCTCTGCTTAAGCTAGTTGAACATTTTTGACAGATGACTTTGCGCTGATCAGTTGGATGTTGTTTAAAAAAATGCCAGACTGCACTCTTCCTAGACTCGGATCCCTTTTCAGGGATTGCAGACTGAGCTTTAACCGGATGGCCACGCTGTCCTCCAACAGGTTTTGGCTTTGACACGCGTTTTGGGCCAGATACGGGCCCGGCAGATGGAACCTGTTGCGATGTTGATGCCTGCTGCGGCCCCTCCTCCACCTCCGCTTCTGAACTACTGCCGCCTGCACCCTGTTCCCCCAATGGCTGCCAATCGGGGTCAATAACTGGGTCATCTATTACCTCCTCTTCGAGCTCGTGTGCAACTTCGTCTGTGTCACTGTGTCGGTCGGTGGTATAGCGTTCGTGGCGGGGCAACATAGTCTCATCAGGGTCTGATTGTGGATCTGTACCCTGAGAGGGCAATGTGGTGGTCTGAGTCAAAGGAGCAGCATAGTACTCTGGCTGTGGCTGTGCATCAGTGCACTCCATGTCAGAATATACTTGTAATGGGCATGGCCTGTTAAATGTTTCACTTTCTAAGCCAGGGACGGTATGTGTAAAGAGCTCCATGGAGTGACCCGTTGTGTCGCCTGCTGCATCCTTCTCTCTTGTTGTAGTTTTTGCTGAGGAGGACAAGGAAGCGACTTGTCCCTGACCGTGAACATCCACAAGCGACGCGCTGCTTTTACATTTACCAGTTTCGGAAGAGGAGGCAAAAGAGCTAGAGGCTGAGTCTGCAATGTAAGCCAAAACTTGCTGTTGCTGCTCCGCCTTTAAAAGCGGTTTTCCTACTCCCAGAAAAGAGAGCGTTCGAGGCCTTGTGTAGCCTGACGACGAAACTGGCTCCACAGCTCCAGACTTAGGTGGAATATTTTTATCCCCACGACCACCTGATGCTCCACTACCACTACCATCATTACCAGCTGACAATGAACGCCCACGACGACCTCTTGCACCAGACTTCCTCATTGTTTTAAAATCTTAACCAAAGTAACTTTATTTGTTGCTGTCAAACAACTTACACGGTGAGCTATAACTTCAGTATGATTTCAATATCCCTTAACAGGTTGGTGAGACCACAAGGAAAATCAGGCACAATGTTACACACTCTGTTTTCTGTGGCACAAAATCACAGAGATGACACACACGCAGGACTGTCACTCAAGCACTAATGTCAATATTAATCTCCCACCTAATTTTTTTTTTTTTATTTTCAGGGAGACTTTAGAAACCAAATAATATTAAAAAAACCAAAAAAATAAATAGCCTTTCTATGGCCCACTGAATGAGAGAGAGAGGTGGCACACCCAGGAGTCAAGACTGGCACACAAGCTGAAAGGGCAATATTACTCTCCCACTGTTTTTTTATGTATTCTTTGTTTTTTAAGGGAGACTTTAGAAACCCAATAATATTTTAAAAAATAAATAAATAGGCTTTCTATGGCCCACTGAATGAGAGAGGTGGCACACCCAGGAGTCAAGACTGGCACACAAGCTGAAAGGGCAATATTACTCTCCCACTGTTTTTTTATGTTTTTTTTTTTTTTCAGGGAGACTTTAGAAACCAAATAATATTAAAAAAACCAAAAAAATAAATAGGCTTTCTATGGCCCACTGAATGAGAGAGAGGTGGCACACCCAGGAGTCAAGACTGGCACACAAGCTGAAAGGGCAATATTACTCTCCCACTGTTTTTTTTTTTTTTTTTTTTCAGGGAGACTTTAGAAACCAAATAATAAGAAAAAAAATAAATAAATAAATAGGCTTTCTATAGCCCACTGAATGAGAGATAGCACACACAGCAGTGGCACACAAGCCCTGACTGAGGCCAATATTTTTCTACCACTGATTGATGTAGTGTTTTTGTGTTGAGGTAGATTTTAGAACACAAATCAAGGAAAAAAAAAATGCTTTCTATGGCCCACTGAATGAGAGAGGTGGCACACCCAGGAGTCAAGACTGGCACACAAGCTGAAAGGGCAATATTACTCTCCCACTGTTTTTTTATGTATTTTTTGTTTTTTAAGGGAGACTTTAGAAACCCAATAATATTTAAAAAAATAAATAAATAGGCTTTCTATGGCCCACTGAATGAGAGAGGTGGCACACCCAGGAGTCAAGACTGGCACACAAGCTGAAAGGGCAATATTACTCTCCCACTGTTTTTTTATGTTTTTATTTTTTTCAGGGAGACTTTAGAAACCAAATAATATTAAAAAAACCAAAAAAATAAATAGGCTTTCTATGGCCCACTGAATGAGAGAGAGGTGGCACACCCAGGAGTCAAGACTGGCACACAAGCTGAAAGGGCAATATTACTCTCCCACTGTTTTTTTTTTTTTTTTTTTTTTTTCAGGGAGACTTTAGAAACCAAATAATAAGAAAAAAAATAAATAAATAAATAGGCTTTCTATAGCCCACTGAATGAGAGATAGCACACACAGCAGTGGCACACAAGCCCTGACTGAGGCCAATATTTTTCTACCACTGATTGATGTAGTGTTTTTGTGTTGAGGTAGAATTTAGAACACAAATCACGGAAAAAATAAATAGGCTTTCTATGGCCCACTCAGTGAGAGATGGCACACACAGGGATGGCACTGTAGCAGAAATGCCAATCTTAATCTCCCACAAAAAAAAAAACAAAAAAAAAAAACAGGGACTGTCCTACAATTACTATCTCCCTGCAGTAATGTAAGCCAGGTATGGCAGGCAGCAATAGGAGTGGACTGATGCACAAATTAAATAAAAAGTGTGGACAAACAAAAAAGATAGCTGTGCAGAAAGGAACAAGAGGATATGTGCTTTGAAAAAAGCAGTTGGTTTCCACAGTGGCGTACACACAGCAATACAGCTATCACGGAGCCTTCTAGGGCAGCCCAATGAGCTACAGCGCTGAGGAAAAAAAAAAAAATAAATAGCTTCCACTGTTCCTGCACACCGAAGGTGGTGTTGGACAGTGGAAATCGCTACAGCACAAGCGGTTTGGTGGTTAGTGGACCCTGCCTAACGCTCTCCCTGCTTCTGACGAAGCGGCAGCAACCTCTCCCTAAGCTCAGATCAGCAGCAGTAAGATGGCGGTCGGCGGGAACGCCCCTTTATAGCCCCTGTGACGCCGCAGACAGCAAGCCAATCACTGCAATGCCCTTCTCTAAGATGGTGGGGACCAGGATCTATGTCATCACGCTGCCCACACTCTGCGTTCACCTTCATTGGCTGAGAAATGGCGCTTTTCGCGTCATTGAAACGCGACTTTGGCGCGAAAGTCGCGTACCGCATGGCCGACAAGCACAGGGGTCGGATCGGGTTTCATGAGACGCCGACTTAGCCAAAAGTCGGCGACTTTTGAAAATGATCGACCCGTTTCGCTCAACCCTGCGCCGGAACGTAATTTTAAAATCCTGAAGGACCTGAAATTACGTCACGGCTTGCTGTGATTGGTCGCGTCGCGGCCACATGGGCGGCATGCGACCAATCACAAGCCGGGACTTCACGTAAGGAAGGAAACGCGCGAATTTTAAACAAACAACGCTGCCGGTTCCCTCGGTAAGGTGCAGGCTGCGTCGGAGAGGTGAGTATAGCAATATTTTTTATTTTAATTCTTTATTTTACACATTAATGTTGTTTCGATACCGATACCCGATACCACAAAAATATCGGATCTCGGTATCGGAATTCCGATACAGCAAATATCGGCCGATACCCGATACTTGCGGTATCGGAATGCTCAACACTAGTTATCAGTGGTGACGAAGGAGGCACCAAGATATGGCAGGGTTTTGTCCATATCTTTAGGAGGGTTCAAGTGAGTGGGTTAGGGTGTGTGGGAGGAAGGTAATTTTTGGTATGGATCAATAACAATGATCTAAGGGGGAAGGGTGACAGTTCTCTTTCTATCTCTATAGCCTGTTTATCTTGGGAATTTCGAATTATGTTTATTGTACGAGATAACACTGCTGCGTAATAGTATTTCCATATATCAGGATCACTCATTCCGCCTCTTGTCTTGGGTTGTGTCAGCATACAGAAGGCTTTACGGGGTTTTGTACTTTTCCATATATAATTGGAAAAGAGTGAGTTTGCCTTGACGAGGAAGTTTTCTGGGATATGAATGGGTAGTGTTTGGAATAAGTAAGTCAATTTGGGCAGAATCAAACTTTTAATCATATTTTTCCTTCCCATCCATGAGAGGTATGGATCCCTCCAGGACTGGATTGTTGCAGCGGTTTGTTCTAGTAATGGGTAATAATTGATTTTGAGCAGGTCTCTATCAGTTCTACTTATTTTAATTCCCAGATAATTAATGTAGCGTTTGGGCCATGAAAATGGGTACAGTTCTTTTACTTTTTTAAGGGTGGATTGAGGGATGTTTAGATCCAATGCCTCAGATTTAGACACGTTCACTTTGAAATTGGAAAGAGAGCTATATTCGTCTAGAACCTTTAAGAGGGCAGGAAAGCTTCTGAGAGGTTTAGTCATTATGATTAGAAGGTCATCGGCAAAGGCCGTGGTTTTATGGTGAGTTTTCACAATTTTTATGCCCTTTATTTCTCGGTTTTGTTGTATAGCGCTCAGTAAAGGCTCCAATGTTAGCACAAACAATATTGGCGATAGTGGGCAGCCTTGTCGTGTGCCATTTTTAATTGAGAACGTGTCTGTTAATGAGCCATTGATTCCAATATGGGCTGTTGGATTTGCGTACATCTTCATTATGGTGGAGATTAACTGTTGAGGGAAGCCAAACCTGTCCAGTGTCTCCTCTAGGTAGGTCCAGTCCACCCTGTCGAAGGCCTTTTCTGCATCTTTTCCCAGTAGGATTAAGGGAAGTTTGCTCTTTTTCGCGTATTGCACAAGGTGCAATATTTTATGTGTATTGTCCTTCCCCTCTCTTCCCCCCACAAAACCTGTTTGGTTCAGAGAGATCATCTCTGGCAAAAATACGGCTAGCATGCTCGCAAACAGCTTCAAGTCGGCATTTAGCAACGATATCGGCCTGTAGCTACTACAAAGCTCTTGGTCTTTGCCTTCTTTATAGATTATTGTGATTTTAGCTTCCAGTGCCTGGGCGGGGAAATGTTCCCCTTCCTGGATATCATAGCACATTTTTCGTAGGTGCGGAAGAAGTATAGAGGAGAAGGATTTATAGTATGTAATTGGAAGACCATCAGGTCCTGGGGCCTTCCCGAGTGGACTCTTGGACAGGGCGGACTGGAGCTCCTCCGCACGGAATGGCCTAGTCAATTGGTGTTGTTGTAGCTCTGATAAGTGTGGCAGTCTCAGGCAGGCCAGGGAATTTTTAATATCCTGTTTCCTTTTTTGCTTGTCTATATCTGATTCTGTTGGTTGTATATTGTAGCATTGTTTATAGTAGGATAGGAATTCTGTTTCTATTTGTGTATATTCTTGGGGACTTAGCCTGTTTGGCATTTTAATTGAATGGATATATGTGCGGGCCTGGCAGCGTCTAATTCTTGAGAGCATGAATTTCGTAGCTTTGTCCCCATGAACGAACATTCTAGTTCGCCATGATGCGTACCATTTTGCAGATTTTTTATTTAATATGTCTTTTAGTCTTTGTCTTTTTTTTGTTAAGTAAATCATTAGTTGAGGGTTAGTCTGTTTTTTATGCTGCGTTTCTAAATCAAATATTTCTTTGTATAGTGTGTTCAGTTCCTTCTGTCTCTGTTTGCTTTGATATGAAGTGATTGAAATTAGTTCCCCTCTAATTACTGATTTGTGTGCTTCCCATATGATTGGGGATGAAATCTCTTCCCTAGTATTTTGGTCGAAGTACTGTTTAAGTGTTTTGGCAATGCGTGCGCAGGGTTCTGGGTGTGTCAGCATTGTTTCATTTAATTGCCACATTCTATTAGTAGAGTAGGGCTTGGCTAACGTCATCTGTAGGATTACTATAGAGTGATCAGAGTGTATATTGGGACATATACTGGAGCTTTGAGCATTGGATTGTAATTTTCTTGGGATAAAGATATAGTCTAGTCGGTGGTAGGACTTATGGGGATGAGACTAATAGGTATAGTCTCGGTCAGATGGGTGTAGATATCTCCAGATGTCTATCATTTGCATTTTTCATATTTGTGTTTTGATCCTAGTGAGGTCTCTGGAAGATATAGCACTTTTCTTTTTTGTGGTGTCAATTAATGGCTCTAGTGCTAAGTTTAGGTTTCCTCCTATGATGAGGGTCCCTGCTCTAAATTCTTCTATTTTTTTGAGTGTGTTCAATAGCCATTTTAAATGTTTTTTGTTGGGAGCGTATAGGTTGCAGATAGTGGTTAAATTTCCAGCCAAGAGGCCTTTAACTAAGACATATCGGCCATTGGGGTCTGTCACTGTTTTATGAGGTTGGAAGGGCACTCCTCGCTATTGCCACTGATGCGCCTCTCGAGCCTGCTTGTGTCGTGGTGGCATGGAACCATATGTCATAGTAGGCCCTTTCAAAGTTGGGGAGTTTATCTGGTTTAAAATGCGTTTCTTGGATCATTAAAATGTCTGCTTTCTATTTTTTAAGTGTGTCCAGAGTGTGTCGCCTTGAGATCGGAGAGTTAAGTCCATGTGCGTTTAGGGAAGCAAAAGTGATTACCTTGTTGTGGTGAGCCATGTGTAAAGGGTTGGGGAGAGGGTTGAGATCTTCGAAATGGTCCAATTGTCTCATGATGTGAGGGTTGGGGCTGTGGAAATGGGGGGGAGAAGACAAGAGGTATGGCAAGAGAAAGGTAGAGATAAGAAAACAGCGTTAACTTTAACATCTTAGTCATATCTTTGAAGAGAATAGGAATTACAACAGTAACTAATATTAAGATATTAGCACATTAGAACTGCAAGCTTGGGGGGAGAGTTATTCTCTTAGTCCCAGGGCTTCAAATAAGTCTTATATTATTCTAGCATAAGAAGAAGTGATAAACTTTACAAATCCATTCTAAAGGCTGTTTAGAGTTTTTTCTTGTTAGAGCTTCAGCTGTCACTCTGTTGGAGGCTTGTTTTTCTGTTTCTTATAAACACTGCATCAAATCAAACAAACTTTTACTCAAATCACTGCTATTCATCTTGAGTACAAGGTTTGAGAAGAAAACAATATGTATTATTTTGCCAACAGGTGTATGATGATTTGCATTGAAAAATAATCCAATGAGTACCATCCCTTAGTAAAAAGTTAAATAAAAAATGCCCATATCTTTGAAACTGTATGATGGATTTTAAAAAAAAATAGTATACTCAAGGGACATCAAGACTAAATCAGGTCAAAATTATCTAGTTTTTGCTCTTGTGACAGGTCTTCTTTAAAGTAATTGTCAAGCCTTAGGCTACAAATCTGCAGTCACTCTATGTGGCTGCAGACTTGTAAATCTGCACATTATGTACACTGCATGCTGTGAGGATTCTCTGATGCTTACACCACATTGTCATGTGTCGGCATGTATATGATTTGCAAACCCTTGGCCACCTTCCAACTAGCATTGAGCAAGGATGCAACCTTCTAGTCGGCATGTGTTTAGATGTATGCAAATCACATACTTGTGGTCACATGCTTGCTGCTTGCACCACTGGCAATGGAGAACCCACACAGTGTGCAGTGCTTGCAGTGTGAATATACACAAGTCTGCAGTCACACAAAGTGGAGTTGGACGTTTACTTACACTAAACCCCTACCAGAGGACACATTTTAACACTAGAGATTTTTAATTGATATCTACCTAGATTTCTGCTGATTCCTTTAAGAAAAACTAGGCCCTGGTGAGATCAAGGTAATAGTCTCTGACAAGTAGTTCAGTAAAACTCACAATGTACGCATACCTTATTCCTTCATAAATAAATCTTTTGAATTCTCAGACTTTTTTTATATAATTGATACGTTACTTATTTGTAGCCTTCTCTGTGTAGGAGTATTTGCAAAGAAGTATTCCTTGAATGCCCAGTCACATTTCAAATAGATTCCAGTAAGTGAATTAAATTATATGTTTGGCAAAAAAAAACCTTTAAAAGCATTTATTCCTGTAGTACACTTTGCACTCCTGGAATAAGTAGATACTGTACATAATGGCAACTTATGTCCATTTGTACATGTACATAATGGCAACTTATGTCCATTTTAACTTTCTTAAATTATGTTTCATAATGTCTAGAAAGTGTATGGTACTCAATGAGTCACATTACAATTTTTTGCACTTTTTATTATATGAGCATTAATGTAACACATCACATCAAAACCTTATTTTAGGCTAAAATGTCTCATTTTATTCTTCAGTTACATGTTGATCCATTTCTTCAAATTAATATGTTTGAATATGGGAAGCTTCACATGTAGCATTATATGTTAATACGTGACATGATTTTGCTTTGCATTATTCTTACAATAATTCTAAGAATCTTCCAACCATGTCGAAATAATTCGCTATTTTTATACGATTTATACTATATTTTTATAGGATTGTTTTTGATTGGGTTGTTTAAAACCTACGGAAGAGCAAAAATTGAGCTGCAATTAATTCTGTTCAACTCCCTAAAATACGGTATATGTGAAAATGTTCTCACTATGTGTATGCAATAAGCTCCTAGACTCCCCAATGATTCCTGCAAAAAGTAGAATTCTACCATTTACCTTTCTGTCTTTGTGAAGAGAAGCAGGGGATTTGAAAAGCTGCCTGAGGAAAATGGAGTCCTAACACCTGAATTGATGGATCAGTGAAACATTTTAGAGCAAAAGATTTTGATTTGGAGGTTCACATTCTGCTGTCATTAGTTCAAGCCGATTCCTTTTCTACATGTACAATTTATAAAAATAATAATGATTGTAGATTGTTCATGTACAATCACTAGAAAAACTATAATGGAACCCAATGCATGGACAATATACAGTTCTTCTCTTTAACCCCTTTCTGTCATTAGACGTACTATTCCGTCCATGTGGGGTGGGCCCTACTTCCCAAGGACGGAATAGTACGTCA
The DNA here is from genome assembly GCF_051348905.1 of Ranitomeya variabilis. Classification (NCBI taxonomy): domain Eukaryota; kingdom Metazoa; phylum Chordata; class Amphibia; order Anura; family Dendrobatidae; genus Ranitomeya; species Ranitomeya variabilis. The sequence continues at coordinate 297,964,561 of NC_135237.1, read as the reverse complement.
TACGCGATCGCAGCTGACATCCGGCACTATGTGCCAGGAGCGGTCACGGACCGCCCCCGGCACATTAACCCCCGGCACACCGCGATCAAACATGATCGCGATGTGCCGGCGGTGCAGGGAAGCATCGCTCAGGGAGGGGGCTCCCTGCAGGCTTCCCTGAGCCCCCCGCAGCAACGCGATGTGATCGCGTTGCTGCGAGGGTCTTACCTCCCTCCCTGCCTGCTCCAGACCCGGATCCAAGATGGCCGCGGATCCGGGTCCTGCAGGGAGGGAGGTGGCTTCACAGAAGCCTGCTCAGAGCAGGCACTGTGAAGCAGCCTGCACTTCTCTCAGATCGGTGATCTGTCAGAGTGCTATGCAAACTGACAGATCACCGATCTGTATTGTCCCCCCCTGGGGCAAAGTAAAAAAGTAAAAAAAAATTTTTCCAAATGTGTAAAAAAAAAAAAAAAAAATATTCCAAAATAATGAAAAAAAAAATAAAATATTATTCCCATAAATACATTTCTTTATCTAAATAAAATAAAAAAAACAATAAAAGTACACATATTTAGTATCGCCGCGTCCGTAACGACCCGACCTATAAAACTGGCCCACTAGTTAACCCCTTCAGTAAACACCGTAAGAAAAAAAAAAACGAGGCAAAAAACAACGCTTTATTATCATACCGCCGAACAAAAAGTGGAATAACACGCGATCAAAAAAAGACTGATATAAATAACCATGGTACCGCTGAAAACGTCATCTTGTCCCGCAAAAAACGAGCTGCCATACAGCATCATCAGCAAAAAAATAAAAAAGTTATAGTCCTGAGAATAAAGCGATACCAAAATAATTATTTTTTCTATAAAATAGTTTTTATCGTATAAAAGCGCCAAAACATAAAAAAAATGATATAAATGAGATATCGCTGTAATCGTACTGACCCGACGAATAAAACTGCTTTATCAATTTTACCAAACGCGGAACGGTATAAACGCCTCCCCAAAAAGAAATTCATGAATAGCTGGTTTTTGATCACTCTGCCTCACAAAAATCGGAATAAAAAGCGATCAAAAAATGTCACGTGTCCGAAAATGTTACCAATAAAAACGTCAACGCATCCCGCAAAAAACAAGATCTCACATGACTCTGTGGACTCAAATATGGAAAAATTACAGCTCTCAAAATGTGGTAACGCAAAAAATATTTTTTGCAATGAAAAGCGTCTTTCAGTGTGTGACGGCTGCCAATCATAAACATCCGCTAAAAAACCCGCTATAAAAGTAAATCAAACCCCCCTTCATCACCCCCTTAGTTAGGGAAAAATAAAAAAATTAAAAAATGTATTTATTTCCATTTTCCCATTAGGGTTAGGGTTAGGGCTAGAGTTAGGACTAGAGTTAGGGCTAGGGTTATTGCTAGGGTTAGGGCTAGGGTTGGGGCTAGGGTTGGGGCTACAGTTAGGGTTGGGGCTAAAGATAGGGTTAGGGTTTGGATTACATTTACGGTTGGGAATAGGGTTGGGTGTGTCTGGGTTAGAGGAGTGGTTAGGGTTAATGTTGGGATTAGGGTAAGGGGTGTGTTTGGATTAGGGTTTCAGTTATAATTGGGGGGTTTCCACTGTTCGGGCACATCAGGGGCTTTCCAAACGGGATATGGCATCCGATCTGAATTCCAGCCAATTCTGCGTTGAAAAAGGAAAACAGTGCTCCTTCCCTTCCGAGCTCTCCCGTGTGCCCAAACAGGGGTTTACCCCAACATATGGGGTATCAGCGTACTCAGGACAAATTGGACATCATCTTTTGGGGTCCAATTTCTCCTGCTACCCTTGGGAAAATACAAAACTTGGGGCCAAAAAATAAGTTTTGTGGGAAAAAAAGGATTTTTTATTTTCACGGCTCTGCGTTGTAAACTGTAGTGAAACACTTGGGGGTTCAAAGTTCTCACAACACATCTAGATAAGTTCCTTGGGGGGTCTAATTTCCGATATGGGGTCACTTGTGGGGGGTTTGTACTGTTTGCATACATCAGGGGCTCTGCAAATGCAACGTGACGCCTGCAGACCAATCCATTTAAGTCTGCATTCCAAATGGCGCTCCTTCCCTTCCGAGCTCTGTCATGCGCCCAAACAGTGGTTCCCCCCCACATATCGGGTATCAGCATACTCAGGACGAATTGGACAACAAATTTTGGGGTCCAATTTATCCTGTTACCCTTGTGAAAATACAAAACTGGGGGCTAAAAAATCATTTTTGTGAAAAAAAAAAAAGAATTTATTTTCACGGCTCTGCGTTATAAACTGTAGTGAAACACTTGGGGGTTCAAAGTTCTCACAACACATCTAGATAAGTTCCTTGGGGGGTCTAGTTTCCAATATGGGGTCACCTGTGGGGGGTTTGTACTGTTTGGGTACATCAGGGGCTCTGCAAATGCAACGTGACGCCTGCAGACCAATCCATTTAAGTCTGCATTCCAAATGGCGCTCCTTCCCTTCCGAGCTCTGTCATGCGCCCAAACAGTGGTTCCCCCCCACATATCGGGTATCAGCATACTCAGGACAAATTGGACAACAAATTTTGGGGTCCAATTTATCCTGTTACCCTTGTGAAAATACAAAACTGGGGGCTAAAAAATCATTTTTGTGAAAAAAAAAAAAAAAATTATTTTCACGGCTCTGCGTTATAAACTGTAGTGAAACACTTGGGGGTTCAAAGTTCTCACAACACATCTAGATAAGTTCCTTGGGGGGTCTAGTTTCCAATATGGGGTCACGTGTGGGGGGTTTGTACTGTTTGGGTACATCAGGGGCTCTGCAAATGCAACGTGACGCCTGCAGACCAATCCATTTAAGTCTGCATTCCAAATGGCGCTCCTTCCCTTCCGAGCTCTGTCATGCGCCCAAACAGTGGTTCTTCCCCACATATCGGGTATCAGCATACTCAGGACAAATTGGACAACAAATTTTGGGGTCCAATTCATCCTGTTACCCTTGTGAAAATACAAAACTGGGGGCTAAAAAATCATTTTTGTGAAAAAAAAAAAAGAATTTATTTTCACGGCTCTGCGTTATAAACTGTAGTGAAACACTTGGGGGTTCAAAGTTCTCACAACACATCTAGATAAGTTCCTTGGGGGGTCTAGTTTCCAATATGGGGTCACTTGTGGGGGGTTTGTACTGTTTGGGTACATCAGGGGCTCTGCAAATGCAACGTGACGCCTGCAGACCAATCCATTTAAGTCTGCATTCCAAATGGCGCTCCTTCCCTTCCGAGCTCTGTCATGCGCCCAAACAGTGGTTCCCCCCCACATATCGGGTATCAGCATACTCAGGACAAATTGGACAACAAATTTTGGGGTCCAATTTATCCTGTTACCCTTGTGAAAATACAAAACTGGGGGCTAAAAAATCATTTTTGTGAAAAAAAAAAGAATTTATTTTCACGGCTCTGCGTTATAAACTGTAGTGAAACACTTGGGGGTTCAAAGCTCTCAAAACACATCTAGATAAGTTCCTTAGGGGGTCTACTTTCCAAAATGGTGTCATTTGTGGGGGTTTTTAATGTTTAGGCACATCAGGGGCTCTGCAAACGCAACATGGCATCCCATCTTAATTCCAGTCAATTTTGCATTGAAAAGTAAAATAGCGCTCCTTCCCTTCCGAGCTCTGCTATGCGCCCAAACAGTGGTTTACCCCCACATATGGGGTATCGTCGTACTCAGGACAAATTGCACAACAACTTTTGTGCTCTAATTTCTTCTCTTACCCTTGGGGAAATAAAAAAATGGGGGCGAAAAGATCATTTTTGTGAAAAAATATGATTTTTTATTTTTACGGCTCTGCATTATAAACTTCTGTGAAGCACTTGTTGGGTCAAAGTGCTCACCACACATCTCGATAAGTTCCTTAGGGGGTCTACTTTCCAAAATGGTGTCACTTGTGGGGGGTTTCAATGTTTAGGCACATCAGGAGCTCTCCAAACGCAACATGACATCCCATCTCAATTCCAGTCAATTTTGCATTGAAAAGTCAAATGGCGCTCCTTCCCTTCCGAGCTCTGCTCTGCGCCCAAACAATGGTTTACACCCACATATGGGGTATCAGCGTACTCAGGACAAATTGCACAACAATTTTTGGGGTCCAATTTCTTCTCTTACCCTTGGGAAAATAAAAAATTGGGGGCGAAAAGATCATTTTTGTGAAAAAATATGATTTTTTATTTTTACGGCTCTGCATTATAAACTTCTGTGAAGCACTTGTTGGGTCAAAGTGCTCACCACACATCTAGATAAGTTCCTTAGGGGGTCTACTTTCCAAAATGGTGTCACTTGTGGGGGGTTTCAATGTTTAGGCACATCAGGGGCTCTCCAAATGCAACATGGCGTCCCATCTCAATTCCTGTCAATTTTGCATTGAAAAGTCAAATGGCGCTCCTTCCCTTCCGAGCTCTGCCCTGCGCCCAAACAATGGTTTACACCCACATATGGGGTATCAGCGTACTCAGGACAAATTGCACAACAATTTTTGGGGTCCAATTTCTTCTCTTACCCTTGGAAAAATAAAAAATTGGGGGCGAAAATATCATTTTTGTGAAAAAATATGATTTTTTATTTTTACCGCTCTGCATTATAAACTTCTGTGAAGCACTTGTTGGGTCAAAGTGCTCACCACACATCTAGATAAGTTCCTTAGGGGGTCTACTTTCCAAAATGGTGTCACTTGTGGGGGGTTTCAATGTTTAGGCACATCAGGGGCTCTCCAAATGCAACATGGCGTCCCATCTCAATTCCAGTCAATTTTGCATTGAAAAGTCAAATGGCGCTCCTTTCCTTCCGAGCTCTGCCATGCGCCTAAACAGTGGATTACCCCCACATATGGGGTATCAGCATACTCAGGACAAATTGTACAACAAATTTTGGGGTCTATTTTCTCCTGTTACCCTTGGTAAAATAAAACAAATTGGATCTGAAATACATTTTGTGTGAAAAAAAGTTAAATGTTCATTTTTATTTAAACATTCCAAAAATTCCTGTGAAACACCTGAAGGGTTAATAAACTTCTTGAAAGTGGTTTTGAGTACCTTGAGGGGTGCAGTTTTTAGAATGGTGTCACACTTGGGTATTTTCTATCATATAGACCCCTCAAAATGACTTCAAATGAGATGTGGTCCCTAAAAAAAAATGGTGTTGTAAAAATGAGAAATTGCTGGTCAACTTTTAACCCTTATAACTCCGTCACAAAAAAAAATTTTGGTTCCAAAATTGTGCTGATGTAAAGTAGACATGTGGTAAATGTTACTTATTAAGTATTTTGCGTGACATATGTCTGTGATTTAAGGGCATAAAAATTAAAAGTTGGAAAATTGCGAAATTTTCAAAATTTTCGCCAAATATTCGTTTTTTTCACAAATAAACGCAACTTACATCGAAGAAATGTTACCACTATCATGAAGTACGATATGTCACGAGAAAACAGTGTCAGAATCGCCAAGATCCGTTGAAGCGTTCCAGAGTTATAACCTCATAAAGGGACAGTGGTCAGAATTGTAAAAATTGGCCCGGTCATTAACGTGCAAACCACCCTTGGGGGTGAAGGGGTTAAACTAACTGCACGTTGCAGATCATGTATATTCCTGTAAACATGGTGTCTATAGCATTGGCACAGTGACGGCATCACTTTAATTGATTTTAGAGTTGATATTGAGTCTTCTGTATGGTAAAATTTAGGAGCAATTGATTAAAAGTCAAATCTTCCCCAATACATCCTTTATTTTGCAGCAAGTAACTAACAGAAATAGTTACAGCAGGCATTCTAGCTAATATGTTGTGGGGTCACTGGTGGAGTCACAGAGGAAGCCCTCATACTCTGCGAAACTGTCACACACTCAACATAGCTTGCTCCAGTAAAGATTGACTGACTCAGCAAGCAGCGCTGTCAAAGACTAGAAGATGCTTAGGTTGTCTTCACTTTCCACCTGCTAAGAAAGCAATATCTTAATTTATTGCGTGTCCTGAAGGAAGATCCCTGTGAAATTGTTTCTCTTGTTGAGCAGTGAGACCACTACAGAGAAGATTAGTATTTTATTTATGTAAATGTGGTTTTACTGACCAGTTTATGGCTGACCCTATTTAAATTTCCTTTTCACACTCTGCCAAGGACAATTATTATATTGTATTCCTCCACTCCCTCCTTATGTGCTTTATTAGGTGGATAACTTGTGTTCTGAAGTCGGTTCCTTAACTAATTTTTCTAATTAATGCCCTTTTGGACTTGGACTTGGCTTTTTTGTTTCCTGCTGATTTCTGTCTGTGCTTGATCCGCACAATGTGACCCCTGCTATTCTTCTAAATACACCCATGCCTCTATATTCCGTTACCATCCCTGCCCTTCTGATATTGACCTAACTTGCATATCATTCTTTTCTGTTTGCCTCTTTAGGAATGGATAGATTCCTTCAAGGGGGTAAAGAGTGAAAACCATAGCATTGCCCGGAACATGCTAAGCAGAGTGACTTGGGTCAAGTCTGGCAATGGAAAACCAAAAAATTTGGCAGATGTAATAACAGACAACATTTAGGTGTTTATTTGGCTATATATGCCAATTGACCCTTGGGTCCACATCATCACTGTATAAAAAGTACTTTCATTGGGGTTAAACTTGCATTTAAACTAATAGCTCATTTGCAAATGTTTCCAAATTACATGCAGATTTTACTGTTTTTTGTTGTTGTTGCAGAAATGACCATTCTATGTTTCCTGGATCCTATTACATTTCTCTGAATTCTGTTTCTTAAAAAAAAAATCAGTGTTATCTCCAGAATATTAAAATAATCTAAATCAGTATCTGTGTCACATTTTACATATAAGTCATACATTTATGTTTACTGCATATAAATGGTGCACTACAAGTTGCAAGTGCTGAATAATCTAGTTTATCAATATGTATAGCAGTTACTTGCATAGCTAATTCTGAGCTCTGGCATTGATCACTAGATAATACAAAGCCAACAGTCTGTAAAATGAGCACGGGCATAAACTATGATTACTTTATTTAGAAGGGCAAATTCCTGCTTTGTGACACTTTTGGTATATATGAAATATGCTTGACCTCAGCAGAATCTAGGACTGAATAGACTATAAATAATTCACCTATTGTGTTTGCCCGATCAGCTGGTCCTTTGTAAGCTTTCTAAAACAAGCTATTCTCAATTCCAACATGATATCAAGAGGATTGTGCAACTTAAAATACTGACAGTCAGGCCAGAGAATAACTATTGGGAGGAAGACCTAAAGTTAAAAGAAAAAAATGTGTAAACCACCATCATCACCTAGCAGGGAGCCAATACCTATACTGGTCTGTGATCTTCTTCTATTAGCTGGAGCCTGTAGCGTTAATAGGAAATAAATAGTAGAGTTTAACGTGAAACTGATGTCCGCTTTAACAATTGGCTGAAAGGAATAATTGAATAATTGAGCTCGATGTATTTTCAGTAATATCTGCAAGGATCTGAAGAATAGGAAATTCATGTGGTCCATCTTTATCCATCTTAATGAGCATGGCAAAGAGAGATGTTAGAGAAGGGAGTAAAACTTAACATAGAATCATAGAATGTTAGAGTTGGAAGGAGCCTCCAGGGTCATCATGTCCAACACCCTGCTCAATGCCAGAATCACTAAACCTTCTCAGACAAGAGTCTGTCCAGACTGCTTGAAGACTTCCATTACAGAATCATAGAATTCTTTTCATTTCACATCTTTTCATTGAGAACCCTGTCCTGTGTAGAGAAATACCTTGCAACAGTTTTTTTCTTTAGTGTTAAACGGAATCTGGCAGCAAGATTTCAACTCCTAAAATATTTCTATGCAAATGTAGCTCCTTCAATTACAAGTCCAGCAATACCTTTACATGGCCAGTGCTTTCTTCTGTTACTGAGATCAGCATTTGAATTTAAACACAAAAATGGCTTTAAATCATTTGTCACTCAGGCTCTAGTTCCCGCCCGACACTGCCACCTCCTGCTTGACTGACTGCCTTTATGATTTATGACTTCAGGCAAAGGTGCTCTCAGTCAATAAGAAGGAGGCGGCACTGAGCATGGAATAGAGCTGGAGTGGTAGAGGCCTAGGATCTAGACATTGGCATATCAGTTTCAAGGCTGATTTCTCAATAAAGGAGGAAGACACTGTCTAGGTAATGGAATGGATGGACTTATCTCTGAAAAAGCCCCATGCACATACTGTATAAATAGTTGGGGGGTGAAATCCTGCAGACAGTTTCCTTTTAAGAATGTAAGGACAGAAAGAATGTTGGAAACATTTAACAAAATGCACTAGCATATTACTAGGTAATCATATTTTATTTGTCACTAGCATGTTCTCTTTTATTATTATGAAAATGTGCCCAGGTTTCATCTCAATGACTATGTCTGATGTCTGATCTCCGGTCATTAACAGGCTAGAACTTCTTTTAAAGCACCACTCCATTGTTTTTTATTTCATTGCCACAGTGGTGCTAGTAAGCTAATGTCACTGCCCCTAGAAATATACATACCAGCCACCATCTTCAGTATTTCCAGACACGGCTTCGGTCCTGTGCCGCCATCTTGTGATCACAACTTCTGAATGACTGGAAGTCAGAAGTAACATTCACAAGCTCTCAGTCTATGAGAGCCTCATTCTGGCTCTCATAGCCTTACAATGAGTAATGACTTCCAGCTCACCCAGCAAACACCTGGAGTGTTCCGGCAGGTAACAGTCTGCAGAAGAATGGAGCGGCGCTAAAAACAGAATAAGACATTAACTAGTAAGTATAATACTAGTGGCAGACATCTTACACTACTAGCACTGCACCAGCTGCAAAATAAAAAAAATGCTGGAGTGGTGCTTCAAGCCTGAGCAAATTGCTGGGTAGTAACATTAATAACCCCTCTTAAAAATAAAAAAATCTAGCTAAAATGATCTATTTAAAAAAAACTTCATGTGACCAACACTAAATGGAAAATAGGTATATATATACAGTAGGACTAGAATGACCCAGGCAAGCAGCTTACCTTTTTCCTCAATTAAAAAAAATACAATAAAATGTAATGCAATATAAAATTCATATCTTTATTACCCCTATTTTAGAGTAATAAACTTCATTTTGAAATTAAACCTACTAGAACAGTTTTGAAACATTATTCTTTTCTTATGCTGTTTCGTACAATAACATTTCACTGAATGCAATCTAGTTGAATTGTAAACCTCTAGAAATCCATTGTATATTTTCATATTTGGTAATTCATAATTCATAAGTTAGAGGACATTGAGTTTTCTTCCGAACAGGCTTTTTCATATAAAGTCTTAGTGGCTCCGTCTCTGATCCAGCAATGCTTTACAGTCGGAATGTAATTTGTCTTATGCATCTTCCCCAGTGTGTCTTTTCTTTATGGCCATTTACATTCTGCACACATTCACTATTGCTCTCTCTAGACTTCCTAGTGTGTTCCTCTACTTATCTTAATATCAATAGCTGTCTCATTCCTCCTCATCTCCTTCTTTGAGTTACTACCCTCTATTGGTGGTGGCACGTGCAAGGCTGGCACTGAACTGAATATGGCATTAGCTAGAAATATTCACTAAGAAAGAGATCTATTATTGACATAAGGGCTTGGAGAAAAAAATGCATAGTTAAAGATCTGTTTATTTCTGCTTTATGCAAACACACATTTAGTGAACCACTTTCCACTTTTTATTTCAAGTGGCTTCACATATGTCATTGACCCTTTTTCTATTAGATTATGTCACTTGTATCCTGCTGTAGATAAGCAGCATCTCTGCTACATTACCTTCCCATCTACAGTATTTCAGTAGTGATAGAATTGCAGTTTCTCGTCTTTTGTCATCACTATTGAAATAGCAGCTAAAATTAAATTGCCAGACAACAACACAGCATGGGAAATTTTTCACTCTGGTAAACTGTCAAAATCAATGAATTAGAAAATTAGCAGTTTTTCTTTAGTTTTCCTTATTATTTTGTAAAAAGAAAAGCTAAAATAAACATAAACCTGCATCACTCTACCAGAGAGCATTGATTTTTTTCACGATATTATTAATATGGGCAAATATCTAAATGTACTGTACTGTACTTATTATTATTCTCTAGAGTTTTAAGACTTAAAGGGAATCTGCTAGCAGGCTTTTTCTATATAACCTGAAGGTAGCTGGTGATAGAGACTGAAACACAGAATTCGGGGATGTGTCACTTGTCAAGGTGCATGTTGTTGTTTACTAACTGTGAAGGATTTATCAGTAAGAAATTAACATTTCTAGACTAGTCCAGCAACTATGCAACTCACTGGGTATGGACTATGCACATGGAGAGCCTGGTGTGGGCATGGATAGCTTTCTCAGCTTTGCTTCATTCTAAGTCTAAAAGCTCTGATTGTGTCAGAATGGCCGCACTAAATAATTTAAGTGATACATCTATGGATTAAGAGTCTCTTTGTATAAATAATACTGCTCTCACATGAGGTAGCAAAAACTTGCTGACAGAGTCCCTTTAAGTGGTTCCTGAATTACATCTTACTTTAAAATTGTTGGCCAGATTTTACAGTACATTTTACATGAGTGGATTCCACTAAGTCCTACAACTATCTGCTCAAAGTCAACTGGCTTGGTATATCATTTTCAGTATTTTGAGACAGTTGACTGATCCTTTAGCTTGTTGATTAATAGGGAAGACTGTATGCAGGATATTAAAGTGAAAATAATATAAAATGGGTTTGTGTTCTAGGCTGATACAAATTAAAAGCAGAGAAAACAATTCAAGGGCCATAGCCAGCAGCCAAGTAAAGCAAACGTATTTTGAAGATCTCCTTACTGAATGATTTAAAACACTGTTAAAAAAACCTTTAATTTGAAGAGTTATCCAAAGTCAGGAACCCCTCTGGAGTTTTTCCTATGTTACTAGCTCCCTTTGAGGCAAAAACCTAAGCTTTAGGGCAGAATAAAGAAAGACAGCCTACACCAACCAAGAAGGTGACATTTCTAGAGGCAATGGGTGGATGAGGGATCTGTTACATCAAAACCCTCTTTTGAGAACACCGGAATATGCTGATCTGTGTTTTCCGACAGCTATGGGGGAAGCATCTTAGTCCATCACTACTTTGGGTGTCGGTTTCCCACCCCTCTGATCGGTCTAGCCATTGATATTAACACCACTTCTCTGGATATCCTGACTGGGAAATTGGAGGAGTCAGAGTCTCCCAGATAAATGCAGCTTGTGCTTAACCATCGTACTCCAAACTCCATTCCTGGTCCAGTGACCATCTAGTGGATCAAAAAACTTTTTGGTGGCAGGGTCCCCAACAATTCAAGACATTGTAGCTGTATTAATATCCCTACAGGTCTCTGTGACATATAAAAAAGGCCAGTCTCTTCCAAGTTACCTCCAAAGAGCTTTTCCTTAATGGAGTTTTCCCACAAACAAAGTATATTTCAAAGCATATTTTAATTAATAGGTCTTGGCATAATAATAATTTCCACAATTGGATGTCTTAATAAAAAATGTTCCTTTGCAGAAATAATCTTATGTATGTGCCTGTTAGCTACTAATCCCCTTTAACAATGCAATTATGTTATATAAATGCCTGTAACTTGACAATGCAATAATGTATATACTGTACCCATGTTTGTTGTTTGCAATATTACAACTTTGTTGCTGTTAAATACAGTAAATAGATATTTGAAAGTCAATAAAAGCCAAAACAAGCTGGAGGGGTTAGCAAATTTGAAGCAGTAGCCACATGCAAATGTACTATATAGAGTTGAGCGACTTTTACTTTTTTAGGATCGAGTCGGGTTTCACAAAACCCGACTTTGTCAAAAGTCGGGTCAGGTGAAATCTGCCGATTATTGCGAAAAGTCGGGGGCCGACTGAAACACGAAACCCAATGCAAGTCAATGGGGAATCAAAGTCGGCAGTGAGTGGAGGACAGGAAAACACCTACAGTGCCCATTTTAGTGCCAAAAACATCAATTCTTATTACTGAAGCTTGTCAGTCCCACTTGGGCCCACTCGTTGGCATTGGCACTGGCACAGGGCCCCTCATAGTACGGCGGTGTGTTTGATGGCAGGTGGCACCTCCCACCGGCAGAGACACTTTTGCGTACTATGAGGGGCCCTGTGCCAGTGACGTCACCAACGAGTATGCCCCCCCACCTGATGAAGGAACCTGCACTTTCATCCCCACTTTCCTCTTTGTCCCCGTGTAAGGTGGTACATTATGAGGGAAGGGGAACCTGACTTTCAGAAGGGTCAGATTCTGGCTGTGTAGAGTGCAAGGGGAATGTAGTGGTTTGGGTCAATGTACCAGCAGACTCATCTAGCAGTGGCTGGGCAATGGGCAGGATGAGAAGGAAAGACAGATATAGGCCCAAATAATAAAGTGGGCTAAATGCAGTTCAAAATTGGTAACAGGACTAAACTGGCGGCGTTGCTTTGTTCAGTGGAGGACAATTGTAAGGAGTGGCTGACACAGTGAGTAGGCCCAACTAAGTGAGTAGGCTTAATGCAGTTCAAAATTGGTGACAGGACTAAACTGGCGGCGTTGCTTTGTTCAGCGGAGGAAAATTGTAAGGAGTGGCTGACACAGTGAGAAGGCCCAAATAAGTAAGTGGGCTAAATGCAGTTCAAAATTGGTAACAGGAATAACCAGGCGGCATTGCTTGGTTCAGCGGAGGACAATTGTAAGGAGTGGCTGACGCACTGAGTAGGCCCAAATAAGTAAGTAGGCTAAAAGCAGTTCAAAATTGGTAACAGAAATAACCAGGCGGCATTGCTTGGTTCAGCAGAGGACAATTGTAAGGAGTGGCTGACACAGTGAGTAGGCCCAAATAAGTAAATGGGCTAAATGCCGTTCAAAATTGGTAACACGAATAACTAGGTGGCATTGCTTGTTTCAGCAGAGGACGATTGTAAGGAGTGGCTGACACAGTGAGTAGGCCCTAATAATAAAGTAGGCTACATGTCTGCCAAAATTGTTTTCAGAAATAACAAGGTGACATAGCTAGGTACAGGAGCCCACCCTCTGCTGAGTAGCAGACAGTGATAGTAGGCACAACATATTAACTGGTCTAAATGGAGGCCAGGGCCCCTCTATATTTTAACCCCTTTCTGACATCTGACGTACTATCCCGTCGAGGTGGGGTGGGCCCGTATGACCACCGACGGGATAGTATGTCATACGCGATCGGCGGCGCTCACGGGGGGAGCGCGGCCGATCGCGGCCGGGTGTCAGCTGCATATCGCAGCTGACATCCGGCACTATGTGCCAGGAGCGGTCACGGACCGCCCCCGGCACATTAACCCCCGGCACACCGCGATCAAACATGATCGCGGTGTACCGGCGGTATAGGGAAGCATCGCGCAGGGAGGGGGCTCCCTGCGGGCTTCCCTGAGACCCCTGGAGCAACGCGATGTGATCGCGTTGCTCTGAGGGTCTCCTACCTCCCTCCTCGCCGCAGGTCCCAGATCCAAGATGGCCGCGGCATCCGGGTCCTGCAGGGAGGGAGGTGTCTTACCGAGTGCCTGCTCAGAGCAGGCGCTGGTAAGTCTGCAGCCATGCACAGCAGATCGCAGATCTGACAGAGTGCTGTGCACACTGTCAGATCACCTATCTGTAATGTCCCCCCCGGGACAAAGTAAAAAAGTAAAAAAAAACTTTTTCCACATGTGTAAAAAAATAAATAAAAAAAAAAATCCTAAATAAAGAAAAAATAAATAAAAATTATTCCCATAAATACATTTCTTTATCTAAATAATAAAAAAAACAATAAAAGTACACATATTTAGTATCGCCGCATCCGTAACGACCCAACCTATAAAACTGCCCCACTAGTTAACCCCTTCAGTAAACACCGTGAGAAAAAAAAAAAAACGAGGCAAAAAACAACGCATTATTACCATACCACCGAACAAAAAGTGGAATAACACGTGATCAAAAAGATGAATATAACTAACCATGGTACCGCTGAAAACATCATCTTGTCCCACAAAAAACGAGCCACAATACAGCATCATCAGCAGAAAAATAAAAAAGTTATAGTCCTCAGAATAAAGCGATGCCAAAATAATTATTTTTTCTATAAAATAGCTTTTATCGTATAAAAGCGCCAAAACATAAAAAAAATGATATAAATGAGGTATCGCTGTAATCATACTGACCCGAAGAATAAAACTGCTTTATCAATTTTACCAAACGCGGAACGGTATAAACGCCTTCCCCAAAAGAAATTCATGAATAGCTGGTTTTTGATCATTCTGCCTCACAAAAATCGGAATAAAAAGCGATCAAAAAATGTCATGTGCCCGAAAATGTAACCAATAAAAACGTCAACTTGTCCCGCAAAAAACAAGACCTCACATGACTCTGTGGACTCAAATATGGAAAAATTATAGCTCTCAAAATGTGGTAACGCAAAAAATATTTTTTGCAATAAAAAGCGTCTTTCAGTGTGTGACGGCTGCCAATCATAAAAATCCGCTAAATAACCCGCTATAAAAGTAAATCAAACCCCCCTTCATCACCTGCTTAGTTAGGGAAAAATAAAAAAATAAAAAAAAAATATTTTTTTTCATTTTCCCATTAGGGTTAGGGTTAGGGTTAGGGCTAGGGTTAAGGCTAGGGTTAGGGCTAGGGTTATTGCTAGGGTTAGGGTTAGGGCTAGGGTTTGGGCTAGGGTTATTGCTAGGGTTATTGCTAGGGTTAGGGCTAGGGTTAGGGCTAGGGTTAGGGCTAGGGTTAGGGTTATTGCTAGGGTTAGGGCTAGGGTTAGGGTTAGAGCTAGGGTTGGGGCTAGGGTTAAGGGTACAGTTAGGGTTGGGGCTAAAGTTAGGGTTAGGGTTTGGATTACATTTACGGTTGGGAATAGGGTTGGGATTAGGGTTAGGGGTGTGTCAGGGTTAGGGGTGTGGTTAGGGTTACCGTTGGGATTAGGGTAAGGGGTGTGTTTGTATTAGGGTTTCAGTTATAATTGGGGGGTTTCCACTGTTTAGGCACATCAGGGGCTCTCCAAACGGGACATGGCATCCGATCTCAATTCCAGACAATTCTGCATTGAAAAAGTAAAACAGTGCTCCTTCCCTTCAGAGCTCTCCCGTGTACCCAAACAGGGGTTTACCCCAACATATGGGGTATCAGCGTACACAGGACAAATTGGACAACAACTTTTGGGGTCCAATGTATCCTGTTACCCTTGTGAAAATACAAAACTGGGGGCTAAAAAATCATTTTTGTGAAAAAAATAATTTTTATTTTCACGGCTCTGCGTTATAAACTGTAGTGAAACACTTGGGGGTTCAAAGTTCTCACAACACATCTAGATAAGTTCCTTGGGAGGTCTAGTTTCCAATTTGGGGTCACTTGTGGGGGGTTTCTACTGTTTGGGTACATTAGGGGCTCTGCAAATGCAACGTGACGCCTGCAGACCAATCCATTTAAGTCTGCATTCCAAATGGCGCTCCTTTCCTTCCGAGCTCTGTCATGCGCCCAAACAGTGGTTCCCCCCACATATGGGGTATCAGCGTACTCAGGACAAATTGGACAACAACTTTTGTGGTCCAATTTATTATGTTACCCTTGTAAAAATACAAAGCTGGGGGATAAAAAATAATTTCTGTGAAAAAAAAGAGGAATTTTTATTTTCACGGCTCTGCGTTATAAACTGTAGTGAAACACTTGGGGGGTTCAAAGCTCTCAAAACACATCTAAATAAGTTCCTTAGGGGTCTACTTTCCAAAATGGTGTCACTTGTGGGGGGTTTCAATGTTTAGGCACATCAGGGGCTCTCCAAACGCAACATGGCATCCCATCTTAATTCCAGTCAATTTTGCATTGAAAAGTAAAATAGCGCTCCTTCCCTTCCGAGCTTTGCTATGCGCCCAAACAGTGGTTTACCCCCACATATGGGGTATCGTCGTACTCAGGACAATTTGCACAACAACTTTTGTGGTCTAATTTCTTTTCTTACCCTTGGGAAAATAAAAAAATGGGGGCGAAAAGATCATTTTTGTGAAAAAATATGATTTTTTATTTTTACAGCTCTGCATTATAAACTTCTGTGAAGCACTTGTTGGGTAAAAGTGCTCACCACACATCTAGATAAGTTCCTTAAGGGGTCTACTTTCCAAAATGGTGTCACTTGTGTGGGGTTTCAATGTTTAGGCACATCAGGGGCTCTTCAAACGCAACATGGCGTCCCATGTCAATTCCAGTCAATTTTGCATTGAAAAGTCAAATGGCGCTCCTTTCCTTCCGAGCTCTGCCATGCGCCCAAACAGTGGTTTACCCCCACATATGGGGTATCAGCGTACTCAGGACAAATTGGACAACAACTTTTGGGGTCCATTTTCTCCTGTTACCCTTGGTAAAATAAAACAAATTGGAGCTGAAATAAATTTTGTGTGAAAAAAAGTTAAATGTTCATTTTTATTTAAACATTCCAAAAATTCCTGTGAAACACCTGAAGGGTTAATACATTTCTTGAATGTGGTTTTGAGCACCTTGAGGGGTGCAGTTTTTAGAATGGTGTCACACTTGGGTATTTTCTGTCATATAGACCCCTCAAAATGACTTCAAATGAGATGTGGTCCCTAAAAAAAAATGGTGGTGTAAAAATGAGAAATTTCTGGTCAAATTTTAACCCTTATAACTCCCTAACAAAAAAAATTTGGTTCCAAAATTGTGCTGATGTAAAGTAGACATGTGGGAAATGTTACTTATTAAGTATTTTGCGTGACATATGTCTGTGATTTAAGGGCATAAAAATTCTAAGTTGGAAAATTGCAAAATTTTCAAAATTTTCGCCAAATATCCGTTTTTTTCACAAATAAACGCAAGTTATATCGAAGAAATTTTACCACTATCATGAAGTACAATATGTCACGAGAAAACAGTGTCAGAATCGCCAAGATCCGTTGAAGCATTCCAGAGTTATAACCTCATAAAGGGACAGTGGTCAGAATTGTAAAAATTGGCCTGGTCATTAACGTGCAAACCACACTTGGGGGTGAAGGGGTTAACTATCATCTATCATTTCAACAAATTTGTATTAGCAGTGCCATTGAAGGATTTAACAGCACAGACTACACAGTGGTGGAGCAGGGAGAGGTAAGTATTGCAAGTGGTAGAGCACTGTTCGAGCTGGGGGGTACACTCTCTGGTGGGCTGCGGTATTGGCACAGGACCCCTCATATTACGATGGTGTGTCTGATGTTGGTTGTGCACCACCACCATCAGAGACACTTCATTGTACTATGAGGGACCCTGTGCCAGTGCCTTAGCCCAAGAGTGGGCACACCCACCTGTCCAGGCAAACGGCACTCGAACGGGTGCTTGCGCCAGGTGGAGACCACGGCCCTGTGGGGGGAGTCAGCCAATTTAGGGAGGTATAAAAATGGCCTATGGTGAACATTCAGCAGCTGCAAATGGAGGAATTGGAGAAGTCAGTAAGAGGAGGTCAAAAACCAGACATTTTTCAGGCAAGCTACGTGTCAGCAGGGGAAGGTGGGGCCAAATAATTTGAAATCCATGATTGGTTCATTTTAATGAAGGTTAGATCATCAACATTTCGGGTAGCCAGACGTGTCCTTTTTTTTTGGTCAGTATTGAACCAGCAGCACTGAATAACCTTTCTGATAGCACACTAACAGCAGGGCATGCGAGCTCCTGTAATGCATATTCTGCCAATTCAGGCCAGGTGTCTATTTTAGATGCCCAGTAATCAAAAGGGAATGTGAGGGAGAACATCGATAAGGGTGGAAAAGTAGTTCGTAACCATACTGTCACGAGGGTACTAGGTAGACTACAGCTGATTACCCGGGCCCCTGTGATATCCCTCAGACTAGGGAAAACCCTGTCTGTCCCTCTCCCAGAATTTACACTGACGGTGTGCTTGCTTGGGCCGCCAGGCCTGACCCTGACTCCTGTTTCAGCCCTATGCTGAAACCTCCACCCGCCACCCAGTGATTAGACCACACACCAACCTCCACAGAAAGCACAGACAGTGAAAACTAAAAAACGAAACCATGCCGCAGACACACAGGAAAACACTATAATGTGCACAGGGCAAAACAAACACAAATATAGGAAGGAGAAATATGACAAAGGATAATACACCACCAGATACGATATTTCTTCTCCTAGACCACCACTCCAGAACGAGATCAACAGGCACAAGATACAAGCTATAATCGGCGACGCCCAAAGTCCAGAATGACTATTTAAAGGCCACGGGCGTGACCCAGCCTCCAACCAGATAACCAGCTAGATTAACCCCGGACAACCTGGATAAAATCTAGCCTGCGCCACTGAGCGTATAGTGGACAAATGTGGAATTACCGCTGTCTGTCGGATGCCCTAGTGTGAATAGCGTCCGACATGACACATACTGGACAAATGCTGTCTCCTGTCACTTTGAATCGATGCAGCACTACCTGTCGTGTCAGCGGTCGTTGCAAAATCACTCCACAACCTGGTCATAAAACCCCTCTGTCCAACGCCACTTTGGATTTGTGCACCTCTAACACCTCTGCCATGTTGCCCCCTACGGCTCGTGTGAGAACCATCACCGCCGCTGTGTGCTGGGAATGCCTGAACCAAACGGTTTACAAGAGTTGCTTGTTTGGTAGCCAATATTTGCTCAAGGTTCTCATGTGGCATGATATTTTGTAATTTTCCTTTATATCGTGGATCCAGGAGGCAGGCCAACCAGTAATCGTCATCGGTCATCATTTTGATAATGCGGGGGTCCCTTTTTAGGATACGCAAGGCATAATCAGCCATGTGGGCCAATGTTCCAGGTGTCAATTCAATGCTTGTGCTGGGTTGAGGAGCACTTTCTTGCAAATCAACATCACTTGTGTACCGCAAAAACCCTGTACCTGACCTTGCAACGCCACCAGTTTCTATTGCCACCTGAGAAGCATCCTCCTCCCATAAATATTCATCTCCATCATCCTCCTCCTCCTCTTCGTCCACACCTCATCCAGGAGAGTTCCCTGAGCTGACAATGGCTGACTGTCATCAAGGCTTCCCTCCTCTTCGGCTGCAGATGCCTGCTCCTTAATGTGCATCAAACTTTGCATCAGCAGATGCATTAGTGGGATGCTCATGCTTATGATGGTATCGTCTGCACTTACCAGGTGTGTGCATTCCTCAAAACACTGAAGCACTTGACAGAGGTCTTGTAGCTTCGACCACTGCACACCAGTCAACTCCATGTCTGCCATCCAAGTGCCTGCCCGTGTATGTGTATCCTCCCAGAAATAACTTACAGCAAGCCTCTGTTCGCACAGCCTCTGAAGCATGTGCAGTGTGGAGTTCCACCTTGTTGCAACGTCGATTATTAGGTGGTGCTGGGGAAGAATCAGCGATTGCTGATGGTTCAGCATACGGCTGGAATGTACGGGCGACTGGCGGATGTGCATGCAGTCTTCGCACCTTCAGGAGCAGGGCTGGTAACCCGGGATAATTTTTCAGGAAGCACTGCACTACCAGGTTCAAGGTGTGAGCCAGGCAAGTAACTGTATATGTTTCAGTTCTGAAAGGGCTATGGCAGCCATAAAATTCCTTCCGTTATCACTCACTACCTTGCCTGCCTCAAGATGTACACTGCCCAGCCATGACTGAGTTTCTTGCTGCAAGTACTCGGCCACTACTTCCGTGGTGTGTCTGTTGTCACCCAAACACTTCATTTGTAACACAGCCTGCTGATGCTTACCACTAGCTGTTCGATAATGGGACACATCATGTGCAAAACTGGCAGCTGCAGATGGAGTGGTTGTGCGACTGCACTCTGTGGACAAGCTTTCGCTTATGGAGGAGGAGGAGGAGGGATGGCGAATGCCTACAGCCAATTGTTTCCTAGACCATGGGCTAGGCAGAACAGTCCCATTATGGCTGTCCCCAGTGGACCCTGCATCCACCACATTAACCCAGTGCACTGTGATGGACACATAACATCCCTGGCCATGCATACTGGTCCATGCATCTGTTGAGAGGTGCAGCTTTCCACTGACTGATTGCCTGAGTGCATGGACAATGCGGTCTTTGACATGCTGGTGGAGTGCTGGGATGGCTTTTCTCGCAAAGAAGTGCCGACTGGGAAGGTCATAGCGTGGTACTGCGTAGACCATCAGGTCTTTGAAAGCTTCGCTTTCAACCAACCGGTAGGGCATCATCTCTAACGAGATTAGTCTAGCAATGAGGCCGTTCAAACCCTGTGTACGTGGATGAGAGGATGAGTACTTTTTTGTCCTAACGGGAACTGTACTGGAGAGCTGCATATGGTGGAACTAGTGGTGGTGGTGGTGGACATGGTGGATTGAGAGAGGGTTGGTGATGGTATTCTTAATGTTGGCCTACATACAGTGTTTCCTTCCAATAACCTTGTGATTCCCTGACTGCTTTGGCCTTGCGATGATACCTTCACATTTGCTGCTGGTGGTGTCCTAACAGGTGGGCTTACAGTGAGTGAAGCAATGTAGCGTTGCTGACTACCTTCATTCTGAGCAGGTGCACCAACCTTACATGAAGTTTGGTAATTAGTCCAGGCTTGCAAGTGCATGCTTGTTAAATGTCTACGCATGCACATTGTATTTAAATTTTGAAGATTCTTCCCTCTGCTAAAGGTCTTTGAACATTTCTTACAGATAACTTTGCACTGATCATTCGGATCTTGGTTAAAAAATTGCAACACTGCACTCTTCCTACTATTGAATATCCTTGCAGGCAATACACACTGTGCTACTTTCACCGGATGGCCACACTGTCCTAAAACTGTTTTTGTTTTTGACACACGTTTTTGGCCTGATACGGGCCTGCCAGATGACAGCTGTTGCGATGTAGATGGCTGCTGCGGATCATCCACCTCTGCTTCTGAGCTACTGGCAGCGCCACCCTCTTCCCCCAATGGCTGCCAATCTGGGTCAACAACTGGGTCATCTATCACCTCCTCTTCAATGTCATGTGCACCTTCCTCTGTGTCACCGTGTAAGGTGCTATAGCGTTTGGGATGGGGCACCATAGTCTCATCAGGGTCAGATTCTGGCTCAGTACACTGCGAGGGCAATGTAGTGATCTGAGTCAATGGAACAGCATAATAATCTAGCTGTGGCCATGCATCAGTGCACTCCATGTCTGATTCATCTTGTAATGGGCAGTTAACAATTTCCCTTTCTAACCCAGGCATGGTATGTGTAAAGAGCTCCATGGAGTAACCTGTAGTGTCGCCTGATGAATCCTTCACTTTTGGTTTGGGTGAAGGACACAAGGAAACATCTTGTTCCTGACCGGGAGCATCCACTGACGACTCGCTGCTTTTATATTTGGAACTTTCGGAAGAGGAGGCGAAAGAGCTAGGGGCTGAGTCAGCAATGAAAGCCAAAACTTTTTCCTGCTGCTCCGGCTTTAAAACTTGTTTTCCTACTCCCAGATAATGGAGCCTTCAAGGCCTTGTGTAGCCAGATGATGACTCTGGCTCAACACCTTCAGCCTTAGGTGCTATTTTGCTTTTCCCACTACCACCAGATGCTCCACCACCACCACCACCACCATCAGTACCAGCTGGCAATTACCGCCCACGGCCTCTTCCACCAGTCTTCCTCATTTTTGGGAAAATGTAACCAAACTAACAACCGTTATATGATACTGTAAAACAATGTAGAAGGTGTATATAAACTTGTTGAGAATTTAAATCTCCCTTTTTATTTTGGGGAGACTGAACCACAACTCAGGCCCAGTGTATAAAACAACGCAATGTGAGTGGCAGCAAGTGGCTGGCTGACACACCACAAACTAAGAGGACTGAAGTATACCCACTTTGTGAGAATTTAAATCTCCCTTTTTATTTTGGGGAGACTGAACCACAACTCAGGCCCAGTGTATAAAACAACGCAATGTGAGTGGCAGCAAGTGGCTGGCTGATACACCACAAACTAAGAGGACTGAGGTATATCCACTTTGTGAGAATTTCAATCTCACTTTATTTTTTGGACACAGAACCCAAACTCAGGCCCAGTGTATAAAACAATGCAATGTGTGTGGCAGCAAGTGGCTGGCTGATACACCACAAACTAAAAGGACTGAGGTATATCCACTTTGTAAGAATTTCAATCCCCCTTTTTATTTTGGGGAGACTGAACCACAACTCAGGCCCAGTGTATAAAACAACGCAATGTGAGTGACAGCAAGTGGCTGGCTGATACACCACAAACTAAGAGGACTGAGGCATATCCACTTTGTGAGAATTTCAATCCCCCTTTTTATTTTGGGGAGACTGAACCACAACTCAGGCCCAGTGTATAAAACAACGCAATGTGAGTGGCAGCAAGTGGCTGGCTGATACACCACAAACTAAGAGGACTGAGGTATATCCACTTTGTGAGAATTTCAATCTCACTTTTTTTTGGGGGGAGACTGAACCCAAACTCAGGCCCAGTGTATTTTACAGCGCAATGTGAGTGGCAGCAAGTGGCTGGCTGATATACGACAAACTAAGAGGACTGAGGTATATCCACTTTGTGAGAATTTGAATCTCACTTTTTTTGGGGGGAGACTGAACCCAAACTCAGGCACAGTGTACAAAACAATGCAATGTGAGTGGCAGCAAGTGGCTGGAAGATATATGAAAAAATACAAGGACTGTAGTACAATTTCAATCTCCCTACAATGATTTCAGGACAAGTATGGCAGCAATAAAAAGGACTGCTGCATACAAAAGTGTGGACAAATAAACAAGATAACTGCAGAAAGAAGCAAAAGGATTTTTGCTTTTAAAGAAGCAGTTGGTTTGCACAGCAGCGTGCAAACAGCAATGCAGCTATCAGGGAGCCTTATAAGGCAGCCTAATAAGCTACAGAGCTGATGCACAAAGATATAGCCTCCACTGTCCCTGCAAAAAAAGGTTGTGTTGGACTGTGGAAATCGCTACAGCACAAGCGGTTTAGGGGTTAATCTTCCCTCCCTAACTATGTCCCTTCTTCTGACGAAGCTGCAGCAACCTCTCCCTATGCTAAGATCGGCAGAAGTAACATGGCGGTTGGCATGCACGCCCCTTTATAGCCCCTGTGACGCCGCAGAAAGCAAGCCAATCAGTGTCATGCCCTTCTCTAAGATGGTGGGGACCGAGACCTATGTCATCACGCTTCCCACACTCTGCGTCCTCCTTCATTGGCTGAGAAATGGCGCTGAACGCGTCATACGAAAGTAGGCGACTTTTTAATTTGTCCGATCTGTTTCGCTCAACCCTAGTACTATATATTGATGGGAAGTGCACTGTTGTGAGATACATGAGAGTTAAAGGGGTTGTTCAGGACTCGGACAACTTATTCTCAATTCCTATGTTCACCCACTTTAAAATAACAACACTTATACTCCCTTAAGTGTCGACACCATTCCAGCAGTGTCAGCACTGTATCTCCCAGCTGCTCTGTAAATGTGAGATTTCACAAGATCCCTGCTGTCAGTCTGCGGCTGCTTCACCCTACCCGCCTTCAAGCAAAACACTTGCATCTGGAGGAAGTGAATGCCGCTGCTTTCTCTCTTCCTCTGGATGTATGTGATGTTACTGAAGACAGAAAGTGTGAAGAGGCCACTGATTGGCCATCAGGCTTGTGTGACATCAGACTCTTACCAGTCGGGAAAGAAATTGATGACACAACTGGAGCACCGTCAACACTGGATGTGAATATAAGTGATGCTTTTTTTAAAAGGGAGGAACATACAGATTGAGTAGGGTTTGTCCAAGTAGTGAATAACCCCTTTAATACTGGCAGAGGCTCTCAGGGCGTAAAATAACATGAGATAACAGGATCTTTGAGCAAGATTATTGTTTACTGCATGCAATAATAAAACAAAGCTCATAGCATAGTGCTGATACCAAACCCAAGTCTGCTAGATATACAGAGAAACATGTCAAAGCTTACTGCATAGGTACAGTAAAATAACAAAGCCTACAACATAAACTGGGTAACATAACTAAGCTTGCTGCATAAATATAGCATCATACGCAAGCTTACAGCATAAAAAGGTAATATAATTAAGTGCACTACACAGATATGGTAAAAAAACAAGCTTTCTGAATAAATGTAGTTTTACAACCAACCTTAATGCAGAGATATGATGTAGCCAGAGTGCAAAAAAGAGTATTCATATACTAATAAAATAGACCAAATGAAAACATTGTTTTAAACTGCACAATGCATTTCAACTCTATAAGTCTCCATCAGGTGCCTCAATGCATAGATACAGTAACATAATCAGAATAATGAGTTTTTATAAGAATTTGCAGCATTGGTTTCAAAACCTGCAAATCTGCTTTGAAACTACTTTATCAAATGCAGATAGAGCAAAGGTGTTTTACAAGATGTAAAAATGTGGTCACGAGTAGGGTTGAGCGACTTTCATTTTTTTAAGATCGAGTAGGGTTTTGGGAAACCCGATTTTGTCCAGAGTCGAGTCGAGTGCAGTCGGCCGATTATCGCTAAAAGTCGGGGATCGACCGAAACACGAAACCCAATGCAAGTCAATGGGGAAGCATAGTCGGCAGTGAGTGGAGGCCAGGAAAACACCTACAGTGCCCATTTTAATGCCAAAAACATCCATTCTTGTTTCTGAAGCTTGCCAATCTTAATTAACTGTATAATAATAGTTGGGCATAGGGAATTGGGGGAAAGTTGTGGGGGGAGTAGGGCTGGCTCAAGTTTTTCGTGGGCCCAGGAAATGCGGACTACGTCACGGCGGTGTTGCAGGGAAAGGTAAGTATTTAAAAGTTGCAAGTGCTGTGATCCTGAGCAAGCAGGGGGGGGCCCACTCGTTCGCATTGCCACTGGCACAGGGCCCCTCAAAGTACGGCGGTGTGTTTGCATGGCGGGGGCGCCTCCCACCAGCAGCGACACTTTTGCGTACTCTGAGGGGCCCTGTGCCAGTGACGTCGCCAACGAGTATGCCCCCCCACCTGATGAAGGAACCTGCACTTTCATCTGCACCTTCCTCTTTGTCCCTGTGTAAGGTGGTATAACATGCGGGAAGGGGAACCTTACTTTCAGCAGGGACAGATTCTGGCTGTGTAGAGTACAAGGGGAATGTAGTGGTCTAGGTCAATGTACCAGCAGACTCATTTAGCAGTGGCTGGGCAATGGGCAGGATGAGGAGGAAACAGATATAGGGCCAAAGAATAAAGTAGGCTACATGCAGTTCAAAATTGGTAACAGGACTAAACAGGCGGCATTGCTTTGTTCAGTGGAGTAGCAAACCCAAGAGCAGCAGACACTGTTTCAAGGGCCTAACCACACTAGTAGGCCAAATGCAGTTTAATATCTGATAGTATAGGGCGAAAGCCAGAATGTGGAAGCTCAGCTTTGTTCAGTTGAGGACAACACCAGGGAGGGGCAGACACCTTTAGTAGGCCGGAAAAGCCTATTGCATT
Organism: Ranitomeya variabilis; assembly: GCF_051348905.1. NCBI lineage: Eukaryota > Metazoa > Chordata > Amphibia > Anura > Dendrobatidae > Ranitomeya > Ranitomeya variabilis. Next base: position 297,939,115 of record NC_135237.1, on the reverse strand, counting down.
TTTTAAAATGGTAATTTGGAGCAGAAGGTTGAAGCTCAGCTTTATTTAGTTGAGGGCAACACCAGGCAGGGGCACACAGACAGACACCTTTAGTAGGCCGGAAAAGCCTATTGCATTTTTTAAAATGGTAATTTGGAGCAGAAGGTTGAAGCTCAGCTTTATTTAGTTGAGGGCAACACCAGGCAGGGGCACACAGACAGACACCTTTAGTAGGCCGGAAAAGCCTATTGCATTTTTTAAAATGGTAATTTGGAGCAGAAGGTTGAAGCTCAGCTTTATTTAGTTGAGGACAACACCAGGCAGGGGCACACAGACAGACACCTTTAGTAGGCCGGAAAAGCCTATTGCATTTTTTAAAATGGTAATTTGGAGCAGAAGGTTGAAGCTCAGCTTTATTTAGTTGAGGACAACACCAGGCAGGGGCACACAGACAGACACCTTTAGTAGGCCGGAAAAGCCTATTGCATTTTTTAAAATGGTAATTTGGAGCAGAAGGTTGAAGCTCAGCTTTATTTAGTTGAGGACAACACCAGGCAGGGGCACACAGACAGACACCTTTAGTAGGCCGGAAAAGCCTATTGCATTTTTTAAAATGGTAATTTGGAGCAGAAGGTTGAAGCTCAGCTTTATTTAGTTGAGGGCAACACCAGGCAGGGGCACAAAGACAGACACCTTTAGTAGGCCGGAAAAGATTATTGCATTTTTTAAAATGGTAATTTGGAGCAGAAGGTTGAAGCTCAGCTTTATTTAGTTGAGGGCAACACCAGGCAGGGGCACACAGACAGACACCTTTAGTAGGCCGGAAAAGCCTATTGCATTTTTTAAAATGGTAATTTGGAGCAGAAGGTTGAAGCTCAGCTTTATTTAGTTGAGGACAACACCAGGGAGGGGCAGAAGCCGTTAGTAGGCCCTAACCACCATTTTTTTTTTTAAAACCACTTAATGAGAGCCGGAAGGTTGAAGCTCAGCTTTATTTAGTTGAGGACAACACCAGGCAGGGGCACACAGACAGACACCTTTAGTAGGCCGGAAAAGCCTATTGCATTTTTCAAAATGGTAATTTGGAGCAGAAGGTTGAAGCTCAGCTTTATTTAGTTGAGGGCAACACCAGGCAGGGGCACACAGACAGACACCTTTAGTAGGCCGGAAAAGCCTATTGCATTTTTTAAAATGGTAATTTGGAGCAGAAGGTTGAAGCTCAGCTTTATTTAGTTGAGGACAACACCAGGCAGGGGCACACAGACAGACACCTTTAGTAGGCCGGAAAAGCCTATTGCATTTTTCAAAATGGTAATTTGGAGCAGAAGGTTGAAGCTCAGCTTTATTTAGTTGAGGGCAACACCAGGCAGGGGCACACAGACAGACACCTTTAGTAGGCCGGAAAAGATTATTGCATTTTTTAAAATGGTAATTTGGAGCAGAAGGTTGAAGCTCAGCTTTATTTAGTTGAGGGCAACACCAGGCAGGGGCAGAAGCCGTTAGTAGGCCCTAACCAAAGTTGAAGGCCAAATGCAGTTTAATTTCTGATACTATAGGCCGAAAGCCAGAAGGTGGAAGCTCCGATTTAGACAGTGGAGGACAATTTGAATTAGGGACTGCAGACAGACTTAGTAGGCTGTCCCCTGTGGACCATGCATCCACCACATTAACCCATTGCGCCGTAATGGACACGTAATCTTCCGTGGCCATGCCTACAGGTCCATGCGTCTGTTGTCAGGTGCACCTTTGTACTCACAGATTGCCAGAGTGCATGGACAATGCGGTCTTCTACATGCTGGTGGAGGGTTGGGATGGCTTTTCTCGCAAAAGAAGTGTCGACTGGTTAGCTTGTAGCGTGGTACAGCGTAGTCCATCATGGCCTTATTAATAGTAAATAAAATATATAACTAGGCTCTATGAACTTTTAAATAGGTTCCAGGGGTACACGGGCAGCATTGGTGTGGTCAGTGGAGGAGTATTGCAAGTAGGGGCTGCAGACAGGCTATCAAAGGCCTAAAATAACAAACAGTAGGCAGTCATGGCAGTTTTACATCGGTTACATGGACACACAGGCAGGCACTCCAGGCAGCATTGTGGTCAGTGGAGGAGTATTGCAAGTAGGGGCCGCAGACAGGCTATCAAAGGCCTAAAATAACAAACAATAGGCTCATTGCAGTTTTACAGCGGTTACATGGATAGACGGGCAGGCAGCTTGGTGGTCAGTGGAGGAGTATTTAAAGTAGGGACCGCAGACAGGCTTCAAAGGCCTAACATAAGAAAATGGGCTGGCTGTAGGCACTTTATAATTGGTTCCAGGGGTACACGGGCAGCAGTGGTCTGGCCAGTGGAGGACTAGTGGAAGGAGGGACCGCAGACAGGCTTCAAAGGCCTAAAATAACAAACAATAGGCTCATGGCAGTTTTACAGCGGTTACATGGATACACGGGCAGGCAGCTTGGTGGTCAGTGGAGGAGTATTTAAAGTAGGGACCGCAGACAGGCTATCAAAGGCCTAAAATAACAAACAATAGGCTTATGGCAGTTTTACAGCGGTTACATGGATACACGGGCAGGCAGCTTGGTGGTCAGTGGAGGAGTATTTAAAGTAGGGACCGCAGACAGGCTATCAAAGGCCTAAAATAACAAACAATAGGCTCATGGCAGTTTTACAGCGGTTACATGGATACACGGGCAGGCAGCTTGGTGGTCAGTGGAGGAGTATTTAAAGTAGGGACCGCAGACAGGCTATCAAAGGCCTAAAATAACAAACAATAGGCTTATGGCAGTTTTACAGCGGTTACATGGATACACGGGCAGGCAGCTTGGTGGTCAGTGGAGGAGTATTTAAAGTAGGGACCGCAGACAGGCTATCAAAGGCCTAAAATAACAAACAATAGGCTCATGGCAGCTTTACAGCGGTTACATGGATACACAGGCAGCTTGGTGGTGAGTGGAGGAGTAGTGCAAGGAGTGTCTGTCCCAGTACTCCCAAAATATAAATAGATGTTAATGTCTCGCAAAACAACCAAAACAAAAAAAAAGGTGGCATACTTAGGTACAGGGGTGGGCTCATCTACTGAGTTTCTGACATAGTAATTTGGCAGTAACTATTTAATGGTGCCAATATAGGACACAGACACAGACTACTTTAAGTTGCATCATAGATGTCTACAAATTTGTATTGTCAGTGCCAGACATTGAATGATGTCAGCGAATAGACTAAAGATTGGTGGAGCTGTGCGACATAATTTTGGACGTGGTAGAGCACATTTTGAGCTGGGGTAGGGGGGAACTCTCTTGAGGCCGGCGGGACCGCCCCAGGGCCCCTCATGTTACAACGGTGTGTCTGACGTTGGGTGCGCACCACCACCGCCAGAGACACTACATTGTACTATGAGGGACCCAGTAGCAATGCCGTCAACCAAAAGCGAGCACACCCACCTCTTCAGACAAACAGCAGTCTCACGGGTGCTTGCGCCAAGTCGCGATACCACGGCCCCGTGTGGGGAGTTTTGCCATTTAGGGAGGTGTAAACATGTCGTATGCTGTACAATCAGCTGCAGCAAATTAGACATTAGAAAAGTAATTCACAGGCAAGAGCTTTTCATAGGAAAGCTAGGTGTCGGCCGGGCAAGGTGGGGCAAAAGATTTCGAAATCCAGTTGTGGTTCATTTTAATGAATGTTAGATCGTCAACATTTTGGGTAGCCAGACGAGTCCTTTTTTCGGTTAATATTGAACCTGCAGCACTGAATACTCTTTCTGATAGGACACTTGCTGCCGGGCAAGCAAGCTCCTGCAATGCATATTCTGCCAATTCTGGCCAGGTGTCTAATTTGGAGGCCCAGTAATCAAATGGGAATGACGGTTGAGGGAGAACATCGATAAGGGATGAAAAATAGTTAGTAACCATACTGGACAAATGTTGTCTCCTGTCACTTTCAATTGATGCAGCAGTACCTGTCCTGTCTGCGGTCATAGCAAAATCACTCCACAACCTGGTCAGAAAACCCCTCTGTCCAACGCCACTTCTGATGTGTGCACCCCTAACACTCCTAGTCTGCTGCCCCCTGGAGCTCGTGTGAGAACGATCACGTGCGCTGTGTGCTGGGAATGCCTGAAGCAAACGGTCAACAAGAGTTGATTGTTTGGTTGCTAATATTAGTTCCAAGTTCTCATGTGGCATAATATTTTGCAATTTGCCTTTATAGCGTGGATCAAGGAGGCAGGCCAACCAGTAATCGTCATCGTTCATCATTTTCGTAATGCGTGTGTCCCTTTTTAGGATACGTAAGGCATAATCCGCCATGTGGGCCAAAGTTCCAGTTGTCAAATCTCCGGTTGTGATTGGTTGAGGGGCAGTTGCAGGCAAATCTACGTCACTTGTGTCCCTCAAAAAACCAGAACCCGGCCGTGACACGCAACCAATTTCCTGTGCCCCCGGGAAAGGTTCGGCATTAAAAATATACTCATCCCCATCATCCTCCTCGTCCTCCACCTCCTCTTCGCCTGCTACCTCGTCCTGTACACTGCCCTGACCAGACAATGGCTGACTGTCATCAAGGCTTTCCTCTTCCTCTGGTGCAGACGCCTGCTCCTTTATGTGCGTCAAACTTTGCATCAGCAGACGCATTAGGGGGATGCTCATGCTTATTACGGCGTTGTCTGCACTAACCAGCCGTGTGCATTCCTCAAAACACTGAAGGACTTGACACATGTCTTGTATCTTAGACCACTGCACACCTGACAACTCCATGTCTGCCATCCTACTGCCTGCCCGTGTATCCTCCCACAAATAAATAACAGCACGCCTCTGTTCGCACAGTCTCTGAAGCATGTGCAGTGTTGAGTTCCACCTTGTTGCAACGTCTATGATTAGGCGATGCTGGGGAAGGTTCAAAGACCGCTGATAGGTCTGCATACGGCTGGCGTGTACAGGCGAACGTCGGATATGTGAGCAAAGTGCACGCACTTTGAGGAGCAGGTCGGAGAACCCAGGATAAGTTTTCAATAAGCACTGCACCACCAGGTTTAAGGTGTGAGCCAGGCAAGGAATGTGTTTCAGTTGGGAAAGGGAGATGGCAGCCATGAAATTCCTTCCGTTATCACTCACTACCTTGCCTGCCTCAAGATCTACTGTGCCCAGCCACGACTGTGTTTCTTGTTGCAAGAACTCGGACAGAACTTCCGCGGTGTGTCTGTTGTCGCCCAAGCACTTCATAGCCAATACAGCCTGCTGACGCTTGGCAGTAGCTGGCCCATAATGGGACAACTGGTGTGCAACAGTGTCATCTGCCGATGGAGTGGTTGGCAGACTGCGTTCTGTGGAAGAGCTGTAGCTTCTGCAGGAGGACGAGGAGGAGGAGGAGGAGGGGGTGCGAACGCCTACAGCCAACTGTTTCCTAGACCGTGGGCTAGGCACAACTGTCCCTAAATTGATGTTGCCTGTGGACCCTGCATCCACCACATTCACCCAGTGTGCCGTGATGGACACATAACGTCCCTGGCCATGCCTACTGGTCCATGCATCTGTAGTCAGGTGCACCTTTGTACTCACAGATTGCCTGAGTGCATGGACGATGCGCTGTTTAACATGCTGGTGCAGGGCTGGGATGGCTTTTCTGGAAAAAAAGTGTCGACTGGGTAGCTCGTATCGTGGTTCAGCGTACTCCATCAGGGCTTTGAAAGCTTCGCTTTCAACTAACCGGTAGGGCATCATCTCTAACGAGATTAGTCTAGCTATGTGGGCGTTAAAACACTGTGTACGCGGATGCGAGGATAAGTACTTCCTTTTTCTAACCAGAGTCTCATGTAGGGTGAGCTGGACTGGAGAGCTGGAGATCGTGGAACTTTCGGGTGTGCCGGTGTACATGGCAGACTGAGAGACGGTTGGAGACGGTATTGTTTCCGCCGGTGCCCTAGATGCAATATTTCCTCCTACAAAACTGGTGATTCCCTGACCCTGACTGCTTTTGGTTGGCAAAGAAACCTGCACAGATACTGCCGGTGGTGCGGAAAATGGTGGCCTTACAGTGACGGAAGGGATGTTGCGTTGCTGACTAGCTTCATTGGCCGAGGGTGCTACAACCTTGAGGGACGTTTGGTAGTTAGTCCAGGCTTGAAAATGCATGGTGGTTAAGTGTCTATGCATGCAACTAGTATTTAGACTTTTCAGATTCTGACCTCTGCTTAAGCTAGTTGAACATTTTTGACAGATGACTTTGCGCTGATCAGTTGGATGTTGTTTAAAAAAATGCCAGACTGCACTCTTCCTAGACTCGGATCCCTTTTCAGGGATTGCAGACTGAGCTTTAACCGGATGGCAACGCTGTGCTCCAACAGGTTTTGGCTTTGACACGCGTTTTGGGCCAGATACGGGCCCGGCAGATGGAACCTGTTGCGATGTTGATGCCTGCTGCGGCCCCTCCTCCACCTCCGCTTCTGAACTACTGCCGCCTGCACCCTGTTCCCCCAATGGCTGCCAATCGGGGTCAATAACTGGGTCATCTATTACCTCCTCTTCGAGCTCGTGTGCAACTTCGTCTGTGTCACTGTGTCGGTCGGTGGTATAGCGTTCATGGCGGGGCAACATAGTCTCATCAGGGTCTGATTGTGGATCTGTACCCTGAGAGGGCAATGTGGTGGTCTGAGTCAAAGGAGCAGCATAGTACTCTGGCTGTGGCTGTGCATCAGTGCACTCCATGTCAGAATATACTTGTAATGGGCATGGCCTGTTAAATGTTTCACTTTCTAAGCCAGGGACGGTATGTGTAAAGAGCTCCATGGAGTGACCCGTTGTGTCGCCTGCTGCATCCTTCTCTCTTGTTGTAGTTTTTGCTGAGGAGGACAAGGAAGCGACTTGTCCCTGACCGTGAACATCCACAAGCGACGCGCTGCTTTTACATTTACCAGTTTCGGAAGAGGAGGCAAAAGAGCTAGAGGCTGAGTCTGCAATGTAAGCCAAAACTTGCTGTTGCTGCTCCGCCTTTAAAAGCGGTTTTCCTACTCCCAGAAAAGAGAGCGTTCGAGGCCTTGTGTAGCCTGACGACGAAACTGGCTCCACAGCTCCAGACTTAGGTGGAATATTTTTATCCCCACGACCACCTGATGCTCCACTACCACTACCATCATTACCAGCTGACAATGAACGCCCACGACGACCTCTTGCACCAGACTTCCTCATTGTTTTAAAATCTTAACCAAAGTAACTTTATTTGTTGCTGTCAAACAACTTACACGGTGAGCTATAACTTCAGTATGATTTCAATATCCCTTAACAGGTTGGTGAGACCACAAGGAAAATCAGGCACAATGTTACACACTCTGTTTTCTGTGGCACAAAATCACAGAGATGACACACACGCAGGACTGTCACTCAAGCACTAATGTCAATATTAATCTCCCACCTAATTTATTTTTTTTTTTCCTCAGGGAGACTTTAGAAACCAAATAATATTAAAAAAAAAAAAAAAAAAAGGCTTTCTATGGCCCACTGAATGAGAGAGAGAGGTGGCACACCCAGGAGTCAAGACTGGCACACAAGCTGAAAGGGCAATATTACTCTCCCACTGTTTTTTTATGTTTTTTTTTTTTTTTTAAGGGAGACTTTAGAAACCCAATAATATTTAAAAAAAAAATAAATAGGCTTTCTATGGCCCACTGAATGAGAGGGAGAGAGGTGGCACACCCAGGAGTCAAGACTGGCACACAAGCTGAAAGGGCAATATTACTCTCCCACTGTTTTTTTAGGTATTTTTTTTTTTTCAGGGAGACTTTAGAAACCAAATAATATTAAAAAAAAAAAAAAAAAAAATAGGCTTTCTATAGCCCACTGAATGAGAGATAGCACACACAGCAGTGGCACACAAGCCCTGACTGAGGCCAATATTTTTCTCCCACTGATTGATGTAGTGTTTTTGTGTTGAGGTAGATTTTAGAACACAAATCAAGGAAAAAAAAAAAAAATGCTTTCTATGGCCCACTGAATGAGAGAGAGAGGTGGCACACCCAGGAGTCAAGACTGGCACACAAGCTGAAAGGGCAATATTACTCTCCCACTGTTTTTTTATGTATTTTTTGTTTTTTAAGGGAGACTTTAGAAACCCAATAATATTTAAAAAAAAAAATAAATAGGCTTTCTATGGCCCACTGAATGAAAGGGAGAGAGGTGGCACACCCAGGAGTCAAGACTGGCACACAAGCTGAAAGGGCAATATTACTCTCCCACTGTTTTTTGTATGTTTTTTTTTTTTTTTCAGGGAGACTTTAGAAACCAAATAATATTAAAAAAACCAAAAAAAAAATAGCCTTTCTATGGCCCACTGAATGAGAGAGAGAGGTGGCACACCCAGGAGTCAAGACTGGCACACAAGCTGAAAGGGCAATATTACTCTCCCACTGTTTTTTTATGTATTTTTTGTTTTTTAAGGGAGACTTTAGAAACCCAATAATATTTTTTTAAAAAAATAAATAGGCTTTCTATGGCCCACTGAATGAAAGGGAGAGAGGTGGCACACCCAGGAGTCAAGACTGGCACACAAGCTGAAAGGGCAATATTACTCTCCCACTGTTTTTTGTATGTTTTTTTTTTTTTTCAGGGAGACTTTAGAAACCAAATAATATTAAAAAAACAAAAAAAAAAATAGCCTTTCTATGGCCCACTGAATGAGAGAGAGAGGTGGCACACCCAGGAGTCAAGACTGGCACACAAGCTGAAAGGGCAATATTACTCTCCCACTGTTTTTTTATGTATTTTTTGTTTTTTAAGGGAGACTTTAGAAACCCAATAATATTTAAAAAAAAAATAAATAGGCTTTCTATGGCCCACTGAATGAGAGGGAGAGAGGTGGCACACCCAGGAGTCAAGCCTGGCACACAAGCTGAAAGGGCAATATTACTCTCCCACTGTTTTTTTATGTATTTTTTGTTTTTTAAGGGAGACTTTAGAAACCCAATAATATTTAAAAAAAATAAATAAATAGGCTTTCTATAGCCCACTGAATGAGAGATAGCACACACAGCAGTGGCACACAAGCCCTGACTGAGGCCAATATTTTTCTCCCACTGATTGATGTAGTGTTTTTGTGTTGAGGTAGATTTTAGAACACAAATCAAGGAAAAAAAAAATGCTTTCTATGGCCCACTGAATGAGAGGGAGAGAGGTGGCACACCCAGGAGTCAAGACTGGCACACAAGCTGAAAGGGCAATATTACTCTCCCACTGTTTTTTTATGTATTTTTTGTTTTTTAAGGGAGACTTTAGAAACCCAATAATATTTAAAAAAAAAAAAAATGCTTTCTATGGCCCACTGAATGAGAGGGAGAGAGGTGGCACACCCAGGAGTCAAGACTGGCACACAAGCTGAAAGGGCAATATTACTCTCCCACTGTTTTTTTATGTAGTTTTTGTTTTTTAAGGGAGACTTTAGAAACCCAATAATATTTAAAAAAAAAAATAAATAGGCTTTCTATGGCCCACTGAATGAAAGGGAGAGAGGTGGCACACCCAGGAGTCAAGACTGGCACACAAGCTGAAAGGGCAATATTACTCTCCCACTGTTTTTTGTATGTTTTTTTTTTTTTTTCAGGGAGACTTTAGAAACCAAATAATATTAAAAAACCAAAAAAAAAATAGCCTTTCTATGGCCTACTGAATGAGAGAGAGAGGTGGCACACCCAGGAGTCAAGACTGGCACACAAGCTGAAAGGGCAATATTACTCTCCCACTGTTTTTTTATGTATTTTTTGTTTTTTAAGGGAGACTTTAGAAACCCAATAATATTTAAAAAAATAAATAAATAGGCTTTCTATGGCCCACTGAATGAGAGGGAGAGAGGTGGCACACCCAGGAGTCAAGCCTGGCACACAAGCTGAAAGGGCAATATTACTCTCCCACTGTTTTTTTATGTATTTTTTGTTTTTTAAGGGAGACTTTAGAAACCCAATAATATTTTTTTAAAAAAATAAATAGGCTTTCTATGGCCCACTGAATGAGAGGGAGAGAGGTGGCACACCCAGGAGTCAAGACTGGCACACAAGCTGAAAGGGCAATATTACTCTCCCACTGTTTTTTTATGTATTTTTTGTTTTTTAAGGGAGACTTTAGAAACCCAATAATATTTAAAAAAAAAAAATAAATAGGCTTTCTATGGCCCACTGAATGAGAGGGAGAGAGGTGGCACACCCAGGAGTCAAGCCTGGCACACAAGCTGAAAGGGCAATATTACTCTCCCACTGTTTTTTTATGTATTTTTTGTTTTTTAAGGGAGACTTTAGAAACCCAATAATATTTAAAAAAATAAATAAATAGGCTTTCTATGGCCCACTGAATGAGAGGGAGAGAGGTGGCACACCCAGGAGTCAAGACTGGCACACAAGCTGAAAGGGCAATATTACTCTCCCACTGTTTTTTTAGGTTTTTGTTTTTTTTTCAGGGAGACTTTAGAAACCAAATAATATTAAAAAAAAAAAAAAAAAAAAAATAGGCTTGCTATAGCCCACTGAATGAGAGATAGCACGCACAGCAGTGGCACACAAGCCCTGACTGAGGCCAATATTTTTCTCCCACTGATTGATGTAGTGTTTTTGTGTTGAGGTAGAATTTAGAACACAAATCACGGAAAAAATAAATAGGCTTTCTATGGCCCACTCAGTGAGAGATGGCACACACAGGGATGGCACTGTAGCAGAAATGCCAATCTTAATCTCCCACAAAAAAAACAAAAAAAAAAAAAAAACTGTCCTACAATTACTATCTCCCTGCAGTAATGTAAGCCAGGTATGGCAGGCAGCAATAGGAGTGGACTGATGCACAAATTAAATAAAAAGTGTGGACAAACAAAAAAGATAGCTGTGCAGAAAGGAAGGAACAAGAGGATATGTGCTTTGAAAAAAGCAGTTGGTTTCCACAGTGGCGTACACACAGCAATACAGCTATCACGGAGCCTTCTAGGGCAGCCCAATGAGCTACAGCGCTGAGGGGAAAAAAAAAAAAAAATAGCTTCCACAGTCCCTGCACACCGAAGGTGGTGTTGGACAGTGGAAATCGCTGCAGCACAAGCGGTTTGGTGGTTAGTGGACCCTGCCTAACGCTCTCCCTGCTTCTGACGAAGCGGCAGCAACCTGTCCCTAAGCTCAGATCAGCAGCAGTAAGATGGCGGTCGGCGGGAACGCCCCTTTGTAGCCCCTGTGATGCCGCAGACAGCAAGCCAATCACTGCAATGCCCTTCTCTAAGATGGTGGGGACCAGGATCTATGTCATCACGCTGCCCACACTCTGCGTTCACCTTCATTGGCTGAGAAATGGCGCTTTTCGCGTCATTGAAACGCGACTTTGGCGCGAAAGTCGCGTACCGCATGGCCGACAAGCACAGGGGTCGGATCGGGTTTCATGAGACGCCGACTTAGCCAAAAGTCGGCGACTTTTGAAAATGATCGACCCGTTTCGCTCAACCCTAGTCACGAGTAGTGTTGAGCGATACCGTCCGATACTTGAAAGTATCGGTATCGGATAGTATCGGCCGATACCCGAAAAGTATCGGATATCGCCGATACCGATACCTGATACCAATACAAGTCAATGGGACACCAAGTATCGGAAGGTATCCTGATGGTTCCCAGGGTCTGAAGGAGAGGAAACTCTCTTTCAGGCCCTGGGATCCATATTAATGTGTAAAATAAAGAATTAAAATAAAAAATATTGATATACTCACCTCTCCGGAGGCCCCTTCACCTCACCGCTGTTAACCGGCAGCCTACTTTGCTTAAAATGAGCGCATTTAGGGCCTTCCATGATGTCACGGCTTCTGATTGGTCGCGTGCCGCTCATGTGACCGCCAGGCGACCAATCACAAGCCGTGACGTCATTCTCAGGTCCTAAATTCCTAGAAGAGGGTGAGTATATCCCTATTTTTTATTTTAATTCTTTATTTTTTACATGGATATGGATCCCAGGGCCTGAAGGAGAGTTTCCTCTCCTTCAGACCCTGGGAACCATACACTGGGAACTTCCGATTCCGATTCCCGATACCACGAAAGTATCGGATCTCGGTATCGGAATTCCGATACCTCAAGTATCGGCCGATACCCGATACTTGCGGTATCGGAATGCTCAACACTAGTCATGAGGGTTCAAATTCTAAATGTTTTAGCATACTTTATATATATATATATATATATATATATATATATATATATATATATATATATATATATATATACGCTAGGTGTTGAGTTCCTGCCACTGCACAGGGGGAATCTTGAGCCATGTCTGCTGCAGTCTCCCATTTTTCTCCAGCCGCAGTGGAGCCTGCTCAGTGGAGACGTCGGTCCCAGCACCTGGCTCGGACAGATACTGCATGCTTGGTTACTGCTGCCCTTCCAGGTTCAGCCATTATAACCAGTATTGTTCGGCGGCGAGCAGGCGCTGCTGGGACTAAGTCCTGCTTTTCTCCTTTTGAGCATTCCCAAGGGAAGACCTCTCATTGGAGGTTGGGGGTCACACACTCAGGTCCTGTAGCAGCTCCTATTGGACCACTAGGAAGGTTCTGGAGAGCTACAACTATAAAAGGTTTGCATGGCCACACGGCCATGTGCTAGTATCATTTTTGTTTGGCTGTTGTCAGTGGATACTCTACCACTCAATATATATGTGGTGTGAGTCTGTTTAGCTTTGGGACTGTACACTCAGGCAGGCAGCTAGCGTCAGTGGGGGCAATTAGTCTTGGCTTAGCATCTGGTTCCTTCATGTGTGCGGTTAGCACAGAAGAGTTCCAGAGTACGCACAACCCTAGTTAGGTTATAAGTTTATAAGTCATAAGTAACGCACCTCATATCAATCTCTCTATTACTTGGTTCGTTCCGCTAGCCCTAACATATATATGTATATACTGTATATATATATATATATATATATATATATATATATATATATATATATATATATCACAGACCAAAAGTTTGGACACAAGATTTTTCTGTATTTTCATGACTATGAAAATTGTAAATTCACACTGAAGGCATCAAAACTGTGAATTAACATGTGTGGAATTATATACTAAGCAAAAAAGTGTGAAACAATTGAAAATATGTCTTATATTCTAGGTTCTTCAAAGTAGCCACCTCTTGCTTTGATGACTGCTTTTCACACTCTTGGCATTCTCTTGATGAGTTTCAAGAGGTAGTCACCAGAAGTCGTCTTCCAACAATCTTGAAGGAGTTCCCAGAGATGCTTAGCACTTGTTGGACCTTTTGCCTTCACTCTGCGGTCCAGCTCACCCCAAACCATCTCGATTGGGTTCAGGTCTGGTGACTGTGGAGGCCAGGTCATCTGACGTAGCACCCCATCACTCTCCTTCTTGGTCAAATAGCCCTTACACAGCCTGGAGGTGTGTTTGGGGTCATTGTCCTGTTGAAAAATAAATGATGGTCCAACTAAACGCAAACCAGATGGAATAGCATGCCGCTGCAATGTATGTTGGTAGCCATGTTGGTTCAAAATGCCTTCAATTTTTAATAAATCCCTAACAGTGTCACCAGCAAAGCACCCCCACACCTCCTCCTCCATGCTTCCCAATGGGAACCAGGCATGTAGAGTCCATCCGTTCACCTTTTCTGCATCGCACAAAGACACTGTGGTTGGAACCAAAGATCTCAAATTTAGACTCATCAGACCAAAACACAGATTTCCACTAGTCTAGTGTCCATTCCTTCTGTTCTTTAGCCCAAACAAGTCTCTTCTGCTTGTTGCCTGTCCTTAGCAGTGGTTTCCTAGCAGCTATTTTACCATGAAGGCCTGCTGCACAAAGTTTCCACTTAACAGCTGTAAGCAGAGGTGACTCTTGGTCTTCCTTTCCTGGGGCGGTCCTCATGTGAGCCTGTTTCATTGTAGCGATTGATGGTTTTGCCACTGCACTTGGGGACACTTTCAAAGTGTGCTTGCTCACATGTTGGTTAGAACTCACCCAGTGTGAATAGAAGCAAACTCTGTTGCTTCACAGAGTTGCTGTAAATATGCTGTGCCCTGTTAGCAGTCACAGGGTGCAACTGAAAGACACTAGTGGGATCCCTATGAATCACTCCCACTAAACTGGGGATTGGACTCGCTCTGACCCTTGGTGGCTTTTGAGCCTGCGCCTGAGGACGCCCTGAGTCAGATGCTGAATCTAAGCAGGAGTTCCCACCCTACACTGACTGGCTGTCAAGAAAGGGCACTGATTGAACACGGTGCCGTACAGGCGGGCACTGCGAATAGACACTGAAACATGTGCTAAGTGTGCAGGTAGCACTGTCGGGCGCTAGGTAGCTTCCACGATTCACGAGCAGTCATCATCACTAGGAATGGGAATGATTAAGGAGCTTTCATCCATCGCCAGACATTCATCTACACACGCACACGTTATCATGGCTGTAGCTCTCAAGGACCTTCCTAATGGTCCAATAGGAGCTGCTACAGGACCTAAGCATGTGACCCCCAACCTCCAATTTGTGGTCATCCTGTGGGAATGCTCAATATGGGAAAAGCAGGACTTAGTCCCTGAAATGCCTGATCGCTGCTGATCAGCACTGGCTTCAAAGACAGAGCCTGGAAAGGCAGCAGTAACCAAGCGCACAGTATCAGCTTGAGCCAGATGCTGGGACCGACGTCTCTGCTGAGCAGGCTCCATTGCAGCTGGAGGACAATGGGAGACCGCAGTGGACATGGTTCGAGAATCCCCTTGTGCAGCGGCGGGAACTCAACTCCTAACACTGACCTTCATTTCTTAAAGTAATAATGGCCACTCGTTTTTCTTTACTCAGCTGTTTTTTTTCTTGCCATAATAGAAATTCTAATAGTCTATTCAGTAGGACTATCAGCTGTGTATCCACTAGACTTCTGCACAACACAACTGATGGTCCCAACCCCATTTATAAGTCAAGAAATCCCACTTATTAAACCACACCTGCGAAGTGAAAACCATTTCCGGTGACTACCTCTTGAAGCTCATCAAGAGAATGCCAAGAGTGTGCAAAGCAGCCATCAAAGCAAAAGGTGGCTACTTTGAAGAACCTAGAATATAAGACATATTTTCAGTTGTTTCACACTTTTTGTTAAGTATATAATTCCACATGTGTTAATTCATAGTTTTGATGCCTTCAGTGTGAATTTACTATTTTCATAGTCATGAAAATACAGAAAAATCTTTAAATGAGAAGGTATGTCCAAACTTTTGGACTGTATGTATATATATATATATATATATATATATATATATATATATATATATATATATATATATATATATATTCTAGACATACATGGTGGGCCATTTATATTAATACACCTGGTTGGGCCATGTATATGGATACACCTAAATAAAATGGGAGTTGTTGGTGATATCAACTACCTGTTTGTGGCACATTAGTATACGGGAGGGGGAAAAATTTCAAGATGTGCAGTGATCATGGTGGCCATTTTGAAGTCGGCCATTTTGGATCCACCTTTATAAATGATGCCCCCAGGTGTATCCATATAAATGCCATGCAGGATGCTTGGCATTTGCTACAGAACACCAGGATTGGCAAATTCGCCACTTGCGCCCTGTGCTCTTCACAGGTGAAAGCAGGTTCACACTGAGCACATGTGACAGACGTCACAGAGTCTGGAGACGCCGAGGATAGCTATCTGCTGCCTGCAACATCCTTCAGCATGACCGGTTTGGCAGTGGGTCAGTAATGGTGTGGGATGTTATTTTATTGGAGGGCCACACAGACCTTCATGTGCTTGCCAGAGGTAGCCTGACTGCCATTAGGTACTGAGATGAGATCCTCAGACCCCTTGTGAGATGATATGCTTGTGCGGTTGGCCCTGAGTTCCTCCCAATGCAGGACAATGCCAGACCTCATGTGGCTGGAGTGTGTCAGCAGTTCCTGCAAGATGAAGGCATTGAAGCTATGGACTGGCCCGCCCATTCCCCAGACCTGAATCCAATTGAACACATCTGGGACATCATGTCTCACACCATCCACCAACGTCACGTTGCACCACAGACTGTCCAGTAGTTGGCGGATGCTTTAGTCCAGGTCTGGCAGGACATCCATCAGGAGACCATCTGCTGCCCTAACAGGAGCATGCCCAGGCAATGTAGGGAGGTCATACAGGCACGTGGAGGCCACACACACTACTGAGCATCATTTCCTTGTCTTGAGGCATTTCCACTGAAGTTGGATCAGCCTGTAACTTCATTTTCCATTTTGATTTTAAGCATCATTCCAACTCCAGACCTCCGTGGGATTTTAGTTTTTATTTACGTTGATAATTTTTAGGTTTTATTCTTCTCAAAACAATTCTACTATGTAATGAATAAAGATTTATAACTGGAATATTTCATTCAGTGATATGTAGTATGCGGGATTTTAGTGTTCCCTTTATTTTTTTGACCAGTGTATATGTATATATATATATATATATATATATATATATATATATATATATATATAATGTCAAGAGAAAACCATGGCAGACAGGTGCCAGAGAATTGTAAAGTCTGCTTACATGGACTCAGGCACTGATTAGAACAGCTTCACCATCCTATTAAACAGTGCAAGTTTTCCTTACTCTGTCGTTGTAAGTATTAATCTGTTACACCGATTACAATCGCTTACACCTAAAGAACATCTCTAGAATCCACCCTTTTCTCACCATGGAAACAACAAAAACCCTCACTGTCGCCCTAATCCACTCCTGCCTGGACTACTGTAATGCTCTATTAATTGGCCTCCCCCTTACTCGACTTTCCCCTCTCCAGTCTATCCTTAATGCAGCAGCCAGGGTTGACTATCTAGCTAATCGTTATTCAGATGCATCCGCTCTTCGCCAGTCATTACACTGGCTGCCCATTCATTACAGGATACAATTCAAAGCACTTGTTCTCACCCACAAAGCTCTCCACAGTGCGGCACCCCCTTACATCTCCTCCCTCATTTCTGTCTATCGGCCTAGCTGACCGCTGCGCTCTGCAAACGACTTTCGACTAACCTCTGCACTAATCCGTAGCTCCCACTCCCGACTCCAAGACTTCTCCCATGTTGTGCCAATCCTCTGGAATGCTCTACCCCAAGATATTAGGACCATCCACAACTTGCATAGTTTTAGGCACTCACTCAAAACACATTTGTTCAGAGCGGCCTACCACGTTAACTAATCAAAGTCATTTTATGTTTGTGTGTGTGTAGCCCATTCACTATCTCCATCTACCCCCCCACCCCCTGAAGATGGCTGGACCATCAACCATCATTGTAAATACATGATTGTAAATACACACCTGTGCTTTGTATCTCCGCCACCTCATTGTAGATTGTAAGCTCTCACGAGCAGGATCGTCTTATTTTGCTTTATTATTGTATTGTTAACATTGTTACCTATGACTGTTGTGTTTGAAACTGTTAAACTGTAAAGCGCTGCGGAATATGTTGGCGCTATATAAATAAAGATTATTATTAATATTATCTGTTCAGTTTACCTCCTGGAGCTCTCTATCCTTAATTTTATCAGCTGTTCTGTGCTGACCACTCCCATCTGGTATACAGTATATGCTCTCTCCTGGCACTTGCAGTTGCCAATAATAGTGGTTCTACTTCCTGGTTTGTTGCTGAAAGAGAAGATTGGAGTTTAGAGTAGATGGTTGGAGAGTTTTTCAGTAGTTGGTTTGCGTGTTTATACTTACTCTCTCCCATTTGAGTTGAGCTTCCTATTCCTTCCGTTTCCCACTCTGTTGATTTGTGAGTGTATTGATATGATTGTAGTTTTCTTTTATCCCTTTCTGTTAACTGCCTGTCTGTCTGATTAGTGTTTTCCTATACACGCGTCAGGCTCACATCTCCCTGGTTTGTGGAGGGAACAAATAAGAGTTAAGATAGAAGCATAGCAAGATACGAGACTACGGAGTACACACCATCCAGGGTAATCCAGGAGAAAGGATAGCCTAGTGTGTCTCTAATTTGTGGGATCTGGTATGTGCTCACACTCCCTTGTCAATAAACGACATATACATGTGTTTAAATATATACAGTGGGGCAAAAAAGTATTTAGTCAGTCAGCAATAGTGCAACTTCCACCACTTAAAAAGATGAGAGGCATCTGTAATTTACATCATAGGTAGACCTCAACTATGGGAGACAAACTGAGAAAAAAAAATCCAGAAAATCACATTGTCTGATTTTTTATCATTTTATTTGCATTTTATGGTGGAAAATAAGTATTTGGTCAGAAACAAAATTTCATCTCAATACTTTGTAATATAGCCTTTGTTGGCAATGACAGAGGTCAAACGTTTTCTGTAAGTCTTCACAAGGTTGCCACACACTGTTGTTGGTATTTTGGCCCATTCCTCCATGCAGATCTCCTCTAGAGCAGTGATGTTTTTGGCTTTTCGCTTGGCAACACGGACTTTCAACTCCCTCCAAAGGTTTTCTATAGGGTTGAGATCTGGAGACTGGCTAGGCCACTCCAGGACCTTGAAATGCTTCTTACGAAGCCACTCCTTTGTTGCCCTGGCGGTGTGCTTTGGATCATTGTCATGTTGAAAGACCCAGCCACGTTTCAACTTCAATGCCCTTGCTGATGGAAGGAGGTTTGCACTCAAAATCTCACGATACATGGCCCCATTCATTCTTTCATGTACCCGGATCAGTCGTCCTGGCCCCTTTGCAGAGAAACAGCCCCAAAGCATGATGTTTCCACCACCATGCTTTACAGTAGGTATGGTGTTTGATGGATGCAACTCAGTATTCTTTTTCCTCCAAACACGAAAAGTTGTGTTTCTACCAAACAGTTCCAGTTTGGCTTCATCAGACCATAGGACATTCTCCCAAAACTCCTCTGGATCATCCAAATGCTCTCTAGCAAACTTCAGACGGGCCCGGACATGTACTGGCTTAAGCAGTGGGACACGTCTGGCACTGCAGGATCTGAGTCCATGGTGGCGTAGTGTGTTACTTATGGTAGGCCTTGTTACATTGGTCCCAGCTCTCTGCAGTTCATTCACTAGGTCCCCCCGCGTGGTTCTGGGATTTTTGCTCACCGTTCTTGTGATCATTCTGACCCCACGGGGTGGGATTTTGCGTGGAGCCCCAGATCGAGGGAGATTATCAGTGGTCTTGTATGTCTTCCATTTTCTAATTATTGCTCCCACTGCTGATTTCTTCACTCCAAGCTGGTTGGCTATTGCAGATTCAGTCTTCCCAGCCTGGTGCAGGGCTACAATTTTGTTTCTGGTGTCCCTTGACAGCTCTTTGGTCTTCACCATAGTGGAGTTTGGAGTCAGACTGTTTGAGGGTGTGCACAGGTGTCTTTTTATACTGATAACAAGTTTAAACAGGTGCCATTACTACAGGTAATGAGTGGAGGAAAGAGGAGACTCTTAAAGAAGAAGTTACAGGTCTGTGAGAGCCAGAAATCTTGATTGTTTGTTTCTGACCAAATACTTATTTTCCACCATAAAATGCAAATAAAATGATAAAAAAACAGACAATGTGATTTTCTGGATTTTTTTTTCTCAGTTTGTCTCCCATAGTTGAGGTCTACCTATGATGTAAATTACAGACGCCTCTCATCTTTTTAAGTGGTGGAACTTGCACTATTGCTGACTGACTAAATACTTTTTTGCCCCACTGTGTATATATATATATATATATATATATATATATATATATATATATATATATATATGTGTGTGTACAGTATACAGTATACAGTATGTATATATATATATATATATATATATATATATATATATATATATATATTTACAGTGGGGGGAGTAAGTATTTGGCACTGTATAATTTTTAAATAATTAGAATGCATTTTATTGCATGTAATAAGTATTTGATCACCTTCCAACCAGCAAGAATTCTGGCTATCACAGATCTGTTTGCTTTACTTTAAAAATCCCTCTTACTCTCCACTCATTACCTGTATTAATTGAACCTGCTTAAGCTTGTCACCTGTATAAAAGACACCTGTCCAAACCCTCAATCAATTACTCTCCAACCTCTCCACCATGGCCGATACCAAAGAACTGTCTAAGGACAACAGGGACAAAATTGTAGATCTGCACAAGACTGGGATGAGCTACAGGAGAAGAGGCAAGTAGCTTGACGAGAAGGCAACAACAGTTGGCACAATTATTAGAAAATGGAAAAAACCTAAAATGACTGTCAATCTTCCTTGATCTGGGGCTCCATGCAAGATTTCAACTTGTGGGGTAAGGATGATTCTGAGAAAATACAGAAATCAGCCCAAAACTACATGGGAGGACCTGGTCAATGTCCTGAAGAGAGCTCGATCCACAGTCTCCAACATTGCTGTTAGTAACACACTACGTCATCATGGATTAAAATCCTGCCATGCATTCAAAGTCCCCCTGCTCACACCAGCACATGTCCAGATCTATTTGAAGTTCACCAATAACCATATGGATAATCCATAGGAAACATGGGAGAAGGTCTTGTGGTCAGATGAGAACAAAATAGAACTTTTTGATATCAATTCCACTCACCATATTTCTAGGAAGAATAAGGAGGAGGACAACCTCAAGAACTACATAGCAACCATGAAGCATGGTGGGGGAAACATCTTTTTGGGCTGCTTTTCTGCAAAGGGGGACAGGACAATTGCAACGTATTGAAGGGAGGGAAGATGGGGTCATGTATCGTGAGATTTTGGCCAACAACCTCCTTCCATTAGTAAGAGCATTGAACATGAGTCGTGGCTGGACCTGAAATGCACAGCCAGGGCAAATAAGGAGTGGTTACGTAAGAAAGGTCTTGGAGTGGCCTTTTCAGTCTCCAGACCTGATCCCAATAGAAAATCTTTGGAGGGAGCTGAAACTCAATGTTGCCCAGTGGCAGCCCCAAAACCTGAAATATCTAGTGAAGATCTGTATAGAGTTATTGGCAAAAATCCCAGCAGGACAAGAATTATAGGAAACGTCCGACCTCTGTAATTGCAAACAAAGGGTTCTGTACCAAATATTAAGTTCTGTTTTTCTGTTATATCAAATACTTATTTCATGCAATTAAATGCAAATTATATATGTAAAAATCATACAATATGATTTTTTAATTTTTTTTAAATATTCTATCTCTCACAATTTAAGTGTACCTACGATAAAAATTACAGTCCTGACTATTCTTTATTGGTGGGAAAATTGCAAAATCGGCAGTATATCAAATACTTATTTTCCCCACTGTATATATATCAGTGATAATTTCGTTATGGGTAAAGCTGAACTATTGTAGTCACTTGGAGAGCAACAGGAAGGATGGACAAGACCAGTGATAAAGGTTTGGTGCTAAATCAGCAATGTGAATATTTTGCAGTTTATTATTTAAAGTATTTTAGACCATATGCAAACTAATACCAATAATTGTGTAAGCCATGTTAAGAAATGACTGTAATGAATAGTTATAGAGTCATAGCATACTGACAGCTTAGTAAAATTAGAGAATAAAAAGAGGTTTGCAACAAATAATTATTTTTACCTTAGTGCACAAATCATGTTAGTTTAATTCAACAAATACAGAAGACTCCAATTTGTGAGTTGACTGAATTTTAATGACTATGGCCCCTGTATCCCTGCCTCATACTTCCCATGTCAGTGCCGACTGAAAGCAGCAGCAATTCATACACTTTTGGAATTATAGTCTTAATAAAATAGAGAGGAATTGAAGAAGAGCCATCCTCATAAACAGGAAGGACGCATTCACAGAAAACACATCCACATATTTTCTTCACACAAAGACATGCTCATATGCATACTCACCACATGCATGGACACACTACTGGGCACACTGACGAAAACTTTGACTCAATATATACACTTTTGTAATTTGTTTTTAGGCCATTCATTGTATGGTAAAAATGGCAGCATGATTTTACATGTTAGGCCGGGGTTACACTAAACGTATAAAAAATCTGTCCAAGTCTCCTGGCCGAGAGTCGCACGAGTGTTCTCTGTATGGTCATCCGTGTGTAATCCACTTGCAATGCGATGATGCAATTTTCTCACACTTATGCATCCGTATGACATCCGTATGATACGTGTTTGGCTTTACATTTCTCACTGCTTTTCCCTATTGAATTTTATGGCTCAATGGGCTGAAATGAGGTAAATGTGTGCGTATTTCTCACAAGTTACACTTATGGCACATGTGGTGTCTCATTTTTTCTCGCACCCATAGACATGCATTTGTCAGACTCAGGTGATATACGCGTACAATCGTAGCATGCTGCAATTTCACTCACACGCTGAATTCGCCCGAGATAAAGAACGGTGTTGGGAGCAGCCCCATGGATTAACAGTGGTCTGAGTGCTATGCAATGTTTTCTCGCATAGCACGCGTCCATATTCTACGTTAGTGTGACCCCAGCCTAAGTACAATTATTATGATACCAAGCGTGCATACTTGTTATTTCAGTATGAAAAAATAACCAGACACCCATTTCCTCTACCCTTACAGTCTTTACTGTTTTGTTAATCAAGCAGTGTGAGAGCTTATTTTTTGCTTGGCGAAGAGACTGTTTTATTAATTTCAATTTTAGGCAGGCGTGACATTTTTTATTGTATTTTTTAGGAACGTGTGATGACCGAAAAGCTACAATTAGTTTATTTTGACTTCTTTTTGCTCTTAATGGTATTTTTTGTAAAGATTAATTCAGATTGGAGTTTTATAACCTTGACTTTTATAAATGTGATGATGCCAAGTATTGACATATTTATTTCTTTATTTCTTTACTTTTGATTGAGAAAAAGGAGGGGTGATTTTAAATGTTATATTTTTCATATTTTAAGACATTTTTAAACGTTTTTCTATATTTTTTAGTTCCCTTCAACCTGTCATCATCTGTTTGCTCATGCTATATGCTGCAAATGCTGTTGTGCTGCAGAATATAGTTAAAATCGAAGGTTACTGTGAAGCTGAGACTATGCTTTACTAGAGAACCAAGATGGCATTGATAGGCACTTTCATCAGGCTCCCGGCTGCCAAGGTAACCCATAAGTGCCCCTCAATTTTGTTATGGGAGGATGATGAAAGTTGATCTGAGAGCAGCAGCAACTGCTCTACTTAAATGGGGCTGTCAGAGATTGGTTAACAACACTGATTGGAGATCAGCTCCTGCTGCTTTTAAACATAGTAACATACCTTGTATAATTTTTATTACTATTATTTATTACTATATCACCATTTACTCCATGGTTCTTTATATGTGAAGAGGGGTATACGTAATAAAAAAGAAGTACAATAATCTTAAACAATAAAAATCGCAACTGGTATAGGAGGAGAGAGGATCCTACCCACGAGGGCTCACAATCTACAAGGGATGGGTGAGAAAACAGTAGGTGAGGGTAGAGCTGGTAGTGTAGCGGTTTAGAGGTTACTGCAGGTTGTAGGCTTGTTGCAAGAGCTAAATCTTCAGGTTCCTTTTGAAGGTTTCCACAGTAGGTGAGAGTCTGATATGTTGGGGTAGGAAGCTCCAGAGTAGGGGGATGTGTGGGAGAAATATTGTATGCGATTGTGGGAAGAGGAGATGAGAGGAAAGTAGAGAAGGAGATCTTGTGAGGATCCGAGGTTGTGTGCACATAAGTACAGGGAGACAATGTCACAGGTGTATGGAGGAGACAGGTTGTGCATGGTTTTGAATGCCTTGATTAGTGTTTTGAACTGGAGTCTCTGGATAATGGGGAGCCAGTGAAGGGATTGACAGAGGGGAGAGGCCAGGGAATAGTGGGGGGATCAGTGGATTAGTCAGGTAGCAGAGTTTAGAATAGATTGGAGGTGTGCGAGAATGTTAGAAGGGAGGTCACAGTAGGAGATTGTAGTAGTCAAGGCTGAAGTTGATGACTGCATGGACTGGTTTTTGTAGATTCTTGGATGAGGAATGTACAGATCCGGGAAATATTTTTGAGCTGAAGTCAGCAGGAAGTGGAAAGGGCTTGGATATGTGGTTTGAAGTAGAGATCAGAGTCAAGGGTTACTTCAAGGCAATGAGCTTGTGGGACTGAGGAGAATGAGCAGCCATTTACTTTAATGGATAGGTCTGCTGGGGTAGTCGTGTAAGATGGGGAAAGATGATTAATTATTTTTGTCCATATTAAGTTTTAGAAATCTAGCGGAGAAGAAGAATGAAATAGCAGACAGACATTGTGGGATTTTGGTTAGTAGGGAGGCCATATCTGGTCCAGAGAGATAGATCTGTGTGTCATCAGCATAGAGGTGATACTGCCAGCCATGAGATTCTATGAGCTGTCCCAGGCCAAAGGTGTAGATGGAGAAGAGCAACGGCCCTAGGACTGAACCTTGCTAGACTCCAACAGATAGGGGGCGAGGTGAGGAGGTGGTGTGTGAGTGGGAGATGCTGAATGTCCGGTTTGTTAGGTATGACGAGATCCAAGATAAGCCCAAGTCTATGATGCCAAGAGATGAGAGGGTCTGTAGTAATAGGGAGTGGTCCACTCTGTCAAAGGCAGAGGACAGGTCCAGGAGGAGGAGGATGACAGAGTAGTGTAGCTTGGCTTTGACAGGTAGTAGGTTATTGATGACTTTAGTTAGGGCAGTTTCAGTTGAGTGATGTGGTCGGAAGCTAGATTGTCAGCGGTCAAAGAGGGAGCAGAAAGAGAGATGGGAGGACAGTTCGAAATGGACATGTTGCTCCAGTAGTTTTGAGGCATAGGGGATAAGTGATATGGGGTGATAGCTAGATACAGAGGATGAGTCAAGAGAGGGATTTTTGAGGATGGGTGTGCTTGAGGCATGTTTGAAGCATGATGGGAAAACACCACTTGCTAATTATAGGTTGAAGAGATGGGTGAAGGTTGGGATGAAGACTGTGGTGAGGTTTGGGAAGAAGTGGGATAGGATTGGGTCAAGTGCACAGGTGGTGAGATGTGATCTTGAAAGTAGAGCAGAATGTATATATTCAGTAATGCTGGAGAAGTTGGTTTTGGAGGAGGAGGGCTGAGTAGTTAGGAAGAAGGGTTGTGAGGGTTGTAGGAAAAAGCTTTCTCTGATGTTTTCAATCTTCTGCTTGAAGAATGAGGCAAAGTCTTCAGCTGAGATGAGTTTAGAGGGAGGAGTTGCTGGGAGACTGAGGAGAAAATAGAAAGTGTTGAATAGCTGTTTAGGGTTGTGAGACAGGGAGGATATGAGTGATGAGAAGTATCTACCATGAGTGAACTGAGCTCAGCTTCTTAGTAGCCTCAGGATACAGGTACACCTGTACCTACATGTAATTGTTGCATTAAGGGATTAATGGAGTTTTACAGTTTCAAAAAACCTGTTTGCCAGCAACAGGTTATTTTATAATAGAAACAAACTGCCCATGAGTCAACCTGCCTGGGTCCAGCAATGGGTCTTTTAGTGTCTTTTGCTGTCTGCAGAATTACAATTATCTTGACATCACTGGAGCCAATTAATGATCTCCATGAAACTGAGCATCTCATGCAGTCAATTCAGGCAGAGTTGCTGAGCTCAGTTATTGGCTTCAGAGCTGTCGACATGATGTCAGGTCTGCAGACAACCAGAGACTCTTGAGCAGTGGTAGAGTAGCAATGCAAAGCTCAGAGACAGAGAGTAAAGTAAAGATTGTTTTTATAAATCTACATTCATCAGGGAACTGGGTACAATTTGTTTTAGAAAACCAAAATGATTTTCTTGTGCAATTATTGCAGGAGGGTACGTGTGCATGCGTGTGCCTTTGAGTGTGTGTTGTGGAGAGACAACACTGAAGATTCTGAAAATTTTTACTGACAGTAATTTAGGACTGAAGATGAGCAGTGGTTGTCTCATTAATCATGTTTTCTGGAATCAGAAAAATTAAAGGCAGTGAATGGCATGTAATTAAAGAATCCTTGCTTAGCTGATAAATCTCCTGTTGCTTTTGTTCTACACCTCTAAAGCTACTCGACAGTCTTTTTTATTTCCTCACAATAATGTCTATTTATGTGACCACTGTAGTCAATTGCTGACCATACTGGTCTTATGCAGATCACGGCAAAGGTTACACATTTACTACAATGTTAACATGGGTTGATGGAAAGATGGAAGGAGTCAGGAATAGAGCAATGAAGCAGTGAAGCTTGGGTATCTCATGATTAACCAAATAATG
This sequence comes from Ranitomeya variabilis, assembly GCF_051348905.1. Taxonomy (NCBI): domain Eukaryota; kingdom Metazoa; phylum Chordata; class Amphibia; order Anura; family Dendrobatidae; genus Ranitomeya; species Ranitomeya variabilis. The sequence goes on along the minus strand of NC_135237.1, from coordinate 297,912,995 downwards.
GTTATTTTTATTCTATAAAATTTGTTGCCTTTAGACATGTCTATGGGGAAGTTGGGATAGATGTCTGGCTCATGGGTTTGGGTCCCTCTAGTCCATTGTATCAGCTGTTAAAGCACTGGTCTTCTTCATCCCCTTGCCCAGTATCTATCACATATGTAATCCAATATGGATTTAAAATTTGACAACATTTATGAGGATTAATTGTGAAAATTCACATGGCATTGAGCAGGTAACATTTTTTCTATTTTGGTAGTCATATGTGATATCTGTGTCAGTGCATGTCACTTCTACTCCTGCTTCATTGTCCAATTCTAAGTGACTGTACAAGAGCCCTATTTTATTCCTGAGACTTGTGGCTCTGGCCAGTCCAGAAGCTATGGGGTTAATCCTGTTATCATGGGTTTCTTTATGAAGTCAGCACTGGGTGGGGCTCTTCGCTATATAAACTTCCAAGAGTCTGTTACCACTCCCAATAAATGTGTGTGCTACCTAGCATTACCTGTGTTTTTGTGACCTGCATCTTTTGTTTCATTCCATTTCGACCTGTTCTCTGATCTCAGATACTATATTGACGTTTCTTCTGCCTGACGATTTTGTACCACCCAGTACTTCTGGATCTGACCCAGCTATCTTACTATTTTTCTTGCCAGCATGCACCAACGAACAGCAGCAGACTCTGTGACCCTAGCCCAGGAAACCCTGTGTAGGTCCAGATCCCTATAAAGGTGTTAAATGGTGAAGGCCAGGACAAACCTTTGGTTGTGGAAAACAGAGTAGCTTGCACCTGTTCATAGTATACATTTTGGTGCTGCCAGGTGACTATGAACAGTGCCTTAGTGACATCAGATTAATTTAAAAAATAATAGCTTTACAATTAAAAGGATGATGAAGAAATTTGCACTGTTATAAATCCTGTCTTGTAAACTCAACCTTAAGACAAATTTAAGTTAATTAAATTATAATCAATAATATACATGATTTGCTTCAGTATAAAAATAAAATATATAGAGTTCAGTTCTAAAAAAAAATCCTTTTATGCCATATTGATATTACAAGATCATTTTGATCTTCTTTCTAAATTATATTTCAAGTTCTCTAATGGGAATGTTTCTCTAATGAGAATTTCAAGATTATTAGGCAGTGATCTGAAGTGGAAAAGCATGTTTCATTATTTTCTGGCAGCCATAGTGTAACAACCAAAGTTTATCTTTACTGTTACTTTTCTAATCCATTTCTATCAAAGACAAGGTTTGACATGTAGTGGACAAGATCAGGTGGTACCCATTTTAATATGTCATCAGGCAGGCCACAGGACACTTGCGGCCTTCGCAGGTCAGCTTCATACGGGGGCGGTAGTTGACACAAATCAGTTATGATGATACATTTCTGTATCCTTTGGTATCCACAGGAATTGCTCAATTTTTAAGAAGACGCACAATGGAGAGAGGTAAGTAGATTAATTGAAAGAAGCAGAAAGGAAGGATATTAGTGATGGCGAGTATACTCGTTGCTCGGGTGACCTCGGAGTATTTGTTAGTGTTCGGAGATTTAGTTTTCATCACAGCAGCTGAATGATTTACAGCTGCTAAGCTACTAAGTATGTGTGGGGGTTGCCTGGTTGCTAGGGAATCCCCACATGTAATCAAGCTGTCTAGTAGCTGCAAATCATCCAGCTATGGCAAGGAAAGCTAAATCTCTGAGCAGTCATAAACACTCGGAGGTCACCCGAGCAACGAGTATACTCGCTAATCACGAAAGGATATGTATTAAAAGGGAGCACAATAGAGTGTGCATTTTATGCAAAGGTATAATGGGAGATGATTCTTTAAGAAGGCATGGAGGGCCATTGTCATAAGGAAGTGCAGGAGACATTATTACTATGAGGAGGCACAGAATGGACATGATAAATGTCTAGGGAAGTGGTTCTAGAATTAAATTGTTTGTGTAGAGGTGGAGGAATGTGAGGAGGGTGCTGAAAGTACAATATGTCACATTATGTGGAGACGAGTCATAGATGGAAAGCGTGGTCATGCAAGTCTAGGGTGAAAAGGAAAAGTGGAAGTAAATGACAGTCAAAGAGAATGTCATTAGGGAGTCACTGATATTTGCCATGAAATGGTCACTGTATGGTGGTATTAACATTCATCATTGGTACTGACATTCCTCGCACATTAGTTTAGTAAATGATCAGTATGATAATATTGTCACTGCTCTATATGCTAGTAATATTTGGTTATATTGTGCCTGCATTTTTTGTCTATTATTTGCCCATCACTATGTGGTGATATTATGTGGTCATGGTATGGTGGCACCATTTTACCTCATAGAGCTGTATTCTTGGTATTTTTAGTCTTGCACATCCTATAAAAAAACAAAATGGCTGCTTAGCTACTCAAATGGAACAGTTAAACAAATCCCTGTCCCCACAGCCCTGACAATGCATTGGCAAAAAAAATATTGTCCTGGGGACTTCCTGGAACCTTCACCTTGAGTGGTTAACTACAGGGAATCATGGGACAATCAACTTTCTTTTTTTAAATAGAAACATCTGTGAGTGAACAAGGAAGCATTAGAAATCACATGAAGTACCGTATATACTCGAGTATAAGCCGAGATTTTCAGCCCATTTTTGGGGGATGAAAGTCCCCCTCTCGGCTTATACTCGAGTCATACCCGGGGGTCGGCAGGGGAGGGGGGGCGGGGGCTATCTAATTATACTCACCTACTGCTGGAGCGGTCCCTGCGCGTCCCTGCTTCTTCCAGCGCTGCATATTATTCCTGTACTGAGCGGTCACATGGTCCTGCTCATTACCGTAATGAATATGTGGCTCCACCTCCCATAGAGGTGGAGCCGCATATTAATTTCGGTAATGAGCGGTAACTGTGACTGCTCAATACAGGAAGAAGATGCAGCGCTGGAAGAAGCAGGGACTGCACAGCGCCAGCAGTAGGTGAGTATACAGCACTGCGCAGTGCTGCACGATATTTACCGCTCCTCGTTCTGGTGTGGCTCCATCATCAGCATCCTCTGGCTGTGACGCTCAGGTCAGAGGGCACGGTGACGTGCTGAAGACGGAGCCGCACGAGGAGCAGGTAAATATTGAAAGTGCTGGGGGTCCTGAGCGAAGAGAGGTGAGCATGTGATTTTTTTTTTTATCGCAGCAAAAGCATATGGGGCAGTGACTGTACGGAGCATCTTATGGGGCCATAACGATTGTGCAGCACTATAAGGGGCAGTGACTGTATGGAGCATCTTATGGGGCCATAATGCTTGTGCAGCATTATAAGGGGCAGTGTCTGTATGGAGCATCTTATGGGGTCATAACGATTGTGCAGCACTATATGGGGCAAGTGACTGTACGGATCATCTAATGGGGCCATAACGCTTGTGCAGAACTATATGGGGCAAGTGACTGTATGGATGATCTTATGGGGCCATAACGTTTGTGCAGCATTATATGGGGCAAGTGTCTGTATGGAGCATCTTATGGGGCCATAACTTTTGTGCAGCACTATATAGGGCAAATATCTCTATGGAGCATCTTATGGGGCCCTTATTACCCTTTATGCAGAATTATATGGGGCATATTTTAATATGGAGCATCTAATGGGGCCCATCAAACTTTATGGAGCATTATATGGGGCTCCTGATTCAATATGGATTCAAAAACACTTAACCTACTGATGTTTCAATTAATCTTACTTTTATTGGTATCTATTTTTACTTTTGAAATTTACCGGTAGCTGCTGCATTTTCCACCCTAGGCTTATATTCGAGTCATTAAGTTTTCCCAGTTTTTTGTGGCAAAATTAGGGGGGTCGGCTTATACTCGGGTAGGCTTATACTCGAGTATATACAGTATGTATTTTTTTTTCATATTTTACATGGTCGATACTTTGTTTTCCATTTTATTTCAAGGCACTGAAAATCTTCCATGTTATAGCTAAATCATAAGTAAAATCCTGTTCCTGTTTTTATTTTTTTGCTTCTTTTTTTCAATCATACTGTGTAGATGCCATTTGTATCTGCATATGAAATTTCTATATATGTTTGCATCACAAATAATTCAAAGACTCAGCTGTGTAGCATACAAGTCCTTTTCACAGTGGTCAACATTTAAAGATGACAATTACAAATGATGCAACATGAGCATGATAAGCATAAAAGTGAAACTCTTGCATAGGATATATCATTTATTTGTAATTTACAGGAATTTAGGTAATTTATAGTCACAGGCATGGGGGTACGTAAGACTGCAAAATCCTCTATTGATCTTCTTTACAGCCCCAATCATTTGACTTCAGTTAAAATGCACACCTCACCCCTCGTCTAATGATGGCTCATCCTAAGGAAAGGTGTTTAATTAATGTGTTATTGTGTACTATTCATGTTACAGTAAAGTACTTACTTTTTCATATTTAGGTATGATGAACATCTTCGGTAGTATAAAAATCATTTCAATATCAGTCCATCAACACAAGCTATTTATGTCTTCCTACTCTTCTTTTATAAATGTTAGTGTAATTCACTATGCACTAGCCTTTCTTGTTCTAAATAGACATACAGTAAAGGGGTGGTCAAAGGAAAACAATTTACCGCTTTCAGTGGATGAAATAAATATTGAACAGGTCACAAATTTTCTAATTAAATATATTTCTAAAGATGCTATTGACATGAATTCTCCCCAAATGTTGATACCAACCCATCCAATTCAGACAGACAAAGAAATCAAACCACAGATGTCCATAAATTATGTATAATAATGAGAAATTACACAGGAAAAAAGTATTGAACACAATTACTAAAATTGAATACCTCGTGCAAAAGCCTTTGTTGTGATGACAGCTTCCAGACGCCAGCTGTATGGAGAAACTAGTTGTATATACTGTATTACTCAGGTGTGATGTTGGCCTGTTGTTCAGCACAAACACTCTTCAAATCCTGAAGGCTTTGTGGGCTTCTTCTTCTCAGAGCTTTATTTTCTTCCATAAATTTTCTATTGGATTCAGATCAGGTGATTGGCTGGGCCATTCTAACAGCTTTATTTTCTTTCTCTGAAACCAATTAAGAGTTATTCTGGCTGTGTCTTTGGGACATTGTATTTTGGAAATTTCCGCCTTTGTTTCCTCTTCATCATCCTGGAATATAGCAGCAGATTTTTATCAAGTATGTCTCGGTTCGCACTTCCAAACATCAATGTTGGCATGGTGTTTTTGTGATGATATGAAGTGCATTTTGGCCTCCAAACATGGAGTCCATAATAACATCCAAATAGTTCAATTTTAGTCTCATCTGACTAGACTGACCAGACTATATTATTCCAGTATTTCACAGGCTTCACTAAGTGTTGTTGAGTAAACTTGAAATATGCTTGAGCATACTTTTAGTTCAGCAATGAGTATTGTGTGGTGAGTGTGCATACAGGCCTTATTTGTTGAGCACATTACTTATAGTTGTGTTCAAAACAAATGTATCTGCTGATTCCAGGTCTTTCTGCAGCTCTCCACATGTTGTGCTTTGCTCTTGGACAACTCTTATGATAATTCTTTTCACTATTCTGTCTGAAATCTAGCACCTGGTTTTGGACAGTTTATGGTAAAATAAAGTTATATCCATTTCTGGATTATGGCCCCAACAGTGCTCACCGGAACCTTTACCAGTTAAAAAATTCTTCTGTAACCAATGTCATCACTAAGTTTTGCAACAATAAGGTTGCAAAGGCTTGAGACAGCTCAGTGGTTTTACCCATCATGAGATGTTTCTTGTATAGCACTTCGGTATTAAGACACCTTTTATAGGCTATCAGTAAAGCTAGCTGTTATTATTTTTCACAATGTGTCAGGATTGCTTTCTAATTACTGAGAGTTTAACTAGTATCATAACTCTCCAGGGCTTTTCGCACCTCTCTTTCGTCATGTATTAAAAAAAAATGTCTGTGTCATTTTTATTATTAAACATAACTTAATTTCTGGACATCTATGGTTTGTTTTCTTTGCCTGTGTGGATTAGATGGGTTGTTACCAATATCTAGTGAGAATTTTATGTCAATAACACCTTTAGAGATATATTTACTAAGAAAATTGGTGACATGGTCAATACTTGTTTGATCCTCAATGTGTCAGTGAAATAGTTGACAACTTGGTGATTGGTAGTTGCCCCACTGCCCGAAACCACACCAATTGTCAGAATGGGAAAATTTAATTCCTGACTGGATACTTTTATCACTAGTTAAAAAATGGAGGCAGCACTCCAGTAGAAAAAATAAATGTGGTTTATTGACCCATGTGCGACGTTTCAGTCCAGGATGTGGACCTTTCTCAAGCACATCCTGGACTGAAACGTTACACATGGGCCAATAAACCACATTTATTTTTTCTATTGAAGTGCTGCCTCCATTTTTCTGGATAATAGCATGAGGATTGGTACACACCTGGGAGGATTTTTTGCACCCTTTGTTTTCTTTTGGTGCTGCTTTTTGTTTTATTATTCTATAGTTACAAAATGGCACACAAGTTGGACATTGTTATCGTAGAAAAGGATATTCAGCTACCTTCCAAAAATACTTTATTAAAAAAACTTATTGAGATGCTCTAAAATTGCAGAAAATGTATAAAACTAGACAACACTTAGCCTACAGGCTTTATGTGTTAAAAGCTGTTAATAAGCAAATTGGACTCCTTACTGTGGCTCCATTAGTTTTCTAATGGACGTCATACACCCAACATGTGATATGTGATGAAGAGTATAACCTCTGTGCGGAGTTTAAACAGCCCTCGATGGCCAGATTTAAATGTGACAATACTTTTCCCACGTATATTCAGTGCTTTCCATTCTGCATCATTGATTTGTTTATGTGAGTGCAATATATATATATATATATATATATATATATATATATATATATATATATACATATAGCTCTGGCAAAAACTAAGAGACCACTGCACAGTTTTATAAAAATCAGCTTCTCTACATGACTGACAGCCATTCCATTACAGTTTCAGTGGAATTCCAGCCAGAGTACACCTCATTCCACTTAATGTGCTTCTGCTTAGGTGATCACCTGACCCAAGTATTATTTAATTAGGGAAAGTATAAAAAATACTGTTGTGGTGTTCACAATCCTCTTGCAATAGGACAAGCTGATGGCAAGACAAGTGCTAGTAATATCCCAAAAGTAATAGGAATGAAAAAATAACTTTTTACCATGGAAAAGAAGTTAAAAAGTCTAGAGTGAGGAAACAAAGGGCTCAATTATGGCTTTACTAGCAGAGGGACACAGTGAGCATCATCTTGCCTCCATCCCTAAAATTTCTAATATGATAGTCCATTACAACAAGGTCAAGCAAAAGACATTGGGAACAACAAAGCTACCAACCGGCAGAGGTCTAAAACAACTCTCCACTGACCGGGATGACTGTCATTTTATTCGAATGTCACTCAGCAACCGCAGGATGACATCAAGTGACCTACAAAGGGATTGGTAAATGGCAGCTGGGGGGGGGGAATGCACGGCAAGAACTGTTTGTAACAGGCTTCTAGAGGCAGGACTCAAGTCAAGTAAAGCTAGAAAAATGCTTTAATCAATGAGAAGCAAAAGAGAGCCAGGTTGAAGTTTGCCAAAGACCATAAGAATTTGACAGTAGAGGACTGGAGTAAGGTAATCTTCTCTGATGTGTCTAATTTTCAGCTTTGCCCAACACCTGGTTGTCTAATGGTTAGACGGAGACCTGGAGAGGCATGCAAGCCACAGTGTCTTGCACCCACTGTGAAATTTGGTGGAGGATTGGTGATGATCTGGCGATGCTTCAACAAAGCTTCAATTGGGCAAGTTGTTCTTTGCGAAGGACGTATGTTTCAAGCTGCATACAATGTTACCCAGGAAAAACAGTTAATTGCTTCTGCTCAGGCAATGTCACCAACTCTGAGGACTGTTTTTTCCAGTAGGACAATGTGCCATGCCACACAGCTAGGTGAATCAACATGTGGATGAAGGACCACCACATCAAATCCCTGTCATGGCCAGCCCAATCTCCAGACCTGAACCCCATTGAAAACCTCTGGAATGTAATCAAGAGGAAGGTGGATAGTCACAAGCCATCAAACAAAGAACTGCTTACATTTTTGTACCAGGAGAGGCATAAGCTCAGCCAAAAGCAGTGTGAAAGACTGGTGTAAAGCATGCCAAGACGAACAAAAGCTGTGACTAAAAATCATGGTTATTCCACAAAATATTGATTTTTCAACTCTTCCTGAGTTAAAACTTAGTATTGTTGTTTCTAAATTATTATGAACTTGTTTTTTTTTCATTATTTGAGGGCTGCAAACATTGCTTTTTTTGCTATTTTGACGATTTCTCATTTTCAGAAAATAAATACAAAATTTATTGCTTAGAACTTTGGAGACATGTTGTCAGTAGTTTATAGAGTAAAAGAACAATTTAAATGTACTCAAAAATATACCAATAAAGAGAAAAATCAGATAAACTGAAAATCTTGCAGTGGTCTCTTAATTTTTGCCAGAGCTGTATCTATCTATCTATCTATCTATCTATCTATCTATCTATCTATCTATCTATCTATCTATCTATCTATCTATCTATCTATCTATCCTATCTATCTATCTACATATAAACAGTATATATACAGTTGTGCTCAAAAGTCTACATTCCCCGGCAGAATTTTTGCTTTCTTGGCCTTTTTTCAGAGAATATGTATAATAACACCAAACATTTTTCCATGCTCATGGTTATTGGTTGGGTGAAGCCATGTATGATTTAAAAAGAGAAAACACAGTAGTTTGACAATAAATGGCTTCACCCAACCACTAACCATGAAGGAAACGTTTTAGTGTTATCATTCATATTCTCTGAAAAAAGTAAAAAAGCAAAAATTCTGCCTGGCTGGGTATGTAAACATTTGAGCACAGCTATATATATATATATATATATATATATATATATATATATATATATATATATATATATATATATATATATACACACACACACACACATACACTACCAATCAAAAATTTAGAGTCACTTGGATATTTCCTTATTTTTGAAAGAAAAGCACAGTGTTTTCCAATGAAGCTAACATTAAATGATTGAGAAATACACTCTATACATTGTTAATGTGGTAAATGACTATTCAAGCTGCAAATGTCTGGTTTGTAATGCAACATCTTCATACATGTATAGAGGCTTATTTCCAACAACCATCACTCCAGTGTTCCTATAGAATGTTGTGTTTGCTAACTGTGTAAGAAGGCTAATGGATGGTTAGAATACCCTTGAAAACCGTTGTGCAAGTATGTTACCACAGTTGAAAACGGTTTGGCTGATTAGAGAACCTATAAACCTGACCTTACTTTGAGCTAGTTAAGAATCTGGATCATTACATTTGTTGGTTCCATTAAACTCTCAAAATGGCCAGAAAAAAACGAAATTTCATGTGAAACTCGACAGTCTATTCTTGTTCTTAGAAATGAAGGCTATTCCATGCGAGAAATTGCAAAGAAACTGAAGATTTCCTACAACGGTGTGTACTACTCCCTTCAGAGGAGAGCACAAACAGGCTCTAACCAGAGTAGAAAGAGAAGTGGGAGGCCCCACTGCACAACTGAGCAACAAGACAAGTACATTAGAGTCTGTAGTTTGAGGAATCAATGCCTCCCAGGTCCTCAACTGGCAGCTTCATTAAATAGTACAAGCAAAACAGCAGTGTCAACATCTACAGTGAAGTGGCGACTCCGGGATGCTGACCTTCAGGGCAGAGTGGCAAAGAAAAAGCCATATCTGACACTGGCTAATAAAAGGAAAAGATTAATATGGGCAAAAGAACACAGACATTGGACAGAAGAAGATTGGAAAAAAGTGTTATGGACAGACAAATCCAAGTTTGAGGTGTTTGGATCACACAGAAGAACATTTGTGAGAAGCAGAACAACTGAAAAGATGCTGGAAGAGTGCCTGACGCCATCTGTCAAGCATGGTGGAGGTAATGTGATGGTCTGGGGTTGCTTTGGTGCTGGTAAAGTGGGAGATTTGTACAAGGTTAAAGGGATTTTGAATAAGGAAGGCTATTACTCCATTTTGCAATGCCATGCCATACCCTGCGGACAGCAATTGATTGGAGCCAGTTTCATCCCACAACAGGACAATGACCCAAAGCACACCTCCAAATTATGCAAGAACTATTTAGGGAAGAAGCAGGCAGCTGGTATTCTATCTGTAATGGAGTGGCCAGCGCAGTCACCTGATCTCAACCCCATTGAGCTGTTGTGGGAGCAGTTTGACCGTGTGGTATGCAAAAAGTGCCCATCAAGCCAAACCAAATTGTGGGAGGGGCTTCTGGAAGAACCGAATGAAATTTCTCCAAATTACCTCAGCAAATGAAATGCTAAAATGCCAAAGGTCTGCAATGATGTAATTGCTGCAAATGGAGCATTCTTTGATGAAAGCAAAGTTTGAAGAAGAAAGTTATTATTCAAATAAAAATCTTTTTTCGAACCTTGTCAACGTCTGGACTAGATTTTAAATTAATTTGGCAACTCATTTGATTAATAAAAGTATGAGATTTCATGGAAAACACAAAATTGTCTGGGTGACCCTAAACTTTTGAACGGCAGCGTATATATATATATATATATATATATATATATATATATATATATATATATATATATATATATATATATATATATATATATATATATATATATATATATATATATATATATATATATTACAGACCAAAAGTTTGGACACACCTTCTCATTTAAAGATTTTTCTGTATTTTCATGACTATGAAAATTGTACATTCACACTGAAGGCATCAAAACTATGAAATATCACATGTGGAATTATATACTTAACAAAAAAGTGTGAAACAACTGAAATTATGTCTTATGTTCTAGGTTCTTCAAAGTAGCCACCTTTTGCTTTGATGACTGCTTTGCACACTCTTGGCATTCAAGAGGTAGTCACCGGGAATGGTTTTCACTTCACAGGTGTGCCCTGTCAGGTTTAAAAAGTGGGATTTCTTGCCTTATAAATGGGGTTGGGACCATCAGTTGTGTTGTGAAGACGTCAGGTGGATACACAGCTGATAGTCATACTGAATAGACTGTTAGAATTTGTATTATGGCAAGAAAAAAGCAGCTAAGTAAAGAAAAATGAGTGGCCATCATTACTTTAAGAAATGAAGGTCGGACTGACTGACCTTCATTTCTAAAAGTCAGTCCGAAAAATTGGGAAAACTTTGAATGTGTCCCCAAATGCAGAGGCAAAAACCATCAAGCGCTACAAAGAAACTGGCTCACATGAGGACCACCCCAGGAAAGGAAGACCAAGGGTCACCTCTGCTTCTGAGGATAAGTTTATCCGAGTCACCAGCCTCAGAAATCGCAGGTTAACAGAAGCTCAGATTAGAGACCAGGTCAATGCCACACAGAGATCTAGCAGCAGACACATCTCTGCAACAACTGTTAAGAGGAGACTTTGTGCAGCTGGCCTTCATGGTAAAATAGCTGCTAGGAAACCACTGCTAAGGGCAGGCAACAAGCAGAAGAGACTTGTTTGGGTTAAAGAACACAAGATATGGACATTAGACCAGTGGAAATTTGTGCTTTGGTCTGATGAGTCCAAATTTGAGATCTTTGTTTCCAACCACCGTGTCTTGGTGCGATACAGAAAAGGTGAACGGATGGACTCTACATGCCTGGTTCCCACCGTGAAGCATGGAGGAAGAGGTGTGATGGTGTGGAGGTGCTTTGCTGGTGACACTGTTGGGGATTTTTCAAAATTGAAGGCATACTGAACCAGCATGGCTACCACAGCATCTTGCAGCGGCATGCTATTCCATCCGGTTTGCATTTAGTTGGACCATCATTTATTTTTCAACAGGACAATGACCACCAAACATACCTCCAGGCTGTGTAATGGCTATTTGACCAAGAAGGAGACTGATGGGGTGCTACACCAGATGACCTGGCCTCCACAGTCGCCAGACCTGAACCCAATCGAGATGGTTCGGGGTGAGCTGGACCGCAGAGTGAAGGCAAAAGGGCCAACAAGTGCTAAGCATCTCTGGGAACTCCTTCAAGATTTTTGGAAGACCATTCCAGGTGACTACCTCTTGAAGCCCATCAAGAGAATGTCAAGAATGTGCAAAGCAGTCGTCAAAGCAAACGGTGGCTACTTTGAAGAACCTAGAATAGAAGACATAATTTCAGTCGTTTCACACTTTTTTGTTAAGTATATAATTCCACATGTGTTAACTCATAATTTTGATGCCTTCAGTGTGAATGTACAATTTTCATAGTCATGAAAATACAGAAAAATATTTAAATGAGAAGGTGTGTCCAAACTTTTGGTCTGTACTGTATATACTGTATACTGTATACTGTGTATATATATATATATATATATATATATATATATATATATATATATATATATATATATATATATTCATACAGTTGGAAATAAGTATTTAATAACTGATGATTCTGCAAGTTTTTTTACTTACAAAAAGTGGAGTGATCTGTAAGTTTTATTGTAGGTACACCAGCTGTGAGAGACAGAATCTAAAAATTATAATAAGAAAATCAAATTGTATGATTCTTAAATAACCAAATTGCATGAAATAAGTATTTGATCACCTGCCAAGGAGCAAGAATTCTCGCTCTCCCAGACCTGTTAGTTTTTTTTACTAAGAAGCCCTCCTACTATGCACTCATTACCTGTATTAATTGAACTTGTTACCTGCATAAAAGACTCCTGTCCTTACCCTTTATCAATGAAACTTCAACCTTTCCATCATGACCAAATAGCTGTCTAAGGACACCAGGGACAAAATTGTATACCTGCACAAGCTGAGATGGACTACAGGACAATATGCAGGCAGTTGAAGGGAAGGCAACAAGTGTTGGCGCAATTATTAGAAAATGGAAGAAACAAGATGAAAAAGATGACTGTCTATCTTCTTCAGTCTGGAGCTCCATGCAAGATTTTGCCTCGTGGGGTAAGGATAATCCTGAACTGGGACCACCGTCTCAAAAATTACTGTTAGTGACACACTATGCCGTCATGAATTAAAATCCTGCAGGACTCAAAAAGTCCCCTGCTCACACCAGCACATGTCCATGCCTGTTTAAAATTCACCAATGACCATCTGGCTGATCTAGAGGAGGCATTAGAAAAAGTCATGTGATCAGATGAGACCAGCATAGAACTTTTCGGTATCAACTCCAGTCTCTGTGTTTGGAGGAAAAAGAAGGATCAGTACAACCCCAAGAACAGCACCCCAACTGTGAAGCAAAGGGGACGTCATGTCTGCACCTTATTTAAGGCAGGATGTATCGCAAGATTTTGGCCAACAACCTCATTCCCTCAGTAAGAGCATTGAACATGGGTCATAACTGTGTCTTCCAGCATGACAATGACCTGAAACATGCAGCCATGACAACTAAGGAGTGGCTCTGTAATAAGCATTTCAAGGTCCTGGAGTGGCCTAGCCAGTCTCCAAACCTTAATCCAATAGAAAACCTTTGGAGGAAGCTGAAGCTCATTGTTGCCCAGCAACAGCCCAATAACCTGAAATATGTGGGGAAGATCTGTATAGAGCAGTGGGCCAAGATCCCTGTTGCAGTGTGTGCAAACTTCGTCAAGAACTACAGGAAACGTATGACCTCTGTAATTGCAAACAAAAGTTTCTGTACCAAATGTTGTTATTTTTTTCTGTTGTATCAAATACTTATTTCATGCAATAGAATGCAAATTCATTATGTAAAAATCATACATGTGATTTTCTGGGGTTTTTTTTAGATTCTGTCTCTCACAGTTGAAGTGTACCTACAATGTACCTACTTCTCCATTATTTGTAGGTGGGAAAACTTGCAAAATCGTCAGCGTATCAATACTTATTTTCCCCAATGTTCATGTTAATATTGTTTTAAACTAAGGTTACAAAATTAAAGGCAATGATTAGATAATCTACAAATTTCATTTTTATTTGGAAAAGTATAATATTCCAATAATGTGCAAAAATTGGCTTTTGCCTAATTAATTATTTGCATACTTGTGAATCAACTTCCACAGAAAGCAGGCTAAACTGGATGGTCATGTGTCTTTTTCAGATGTAAAAACTATGTTACTATGTTATATTTAATGTTACATAGTGATATGATAATAACCTAATTACATTTCTGCTGTGCAGGAGCAATCCTGACAATTATAAATTTTGCTATCGTTTTATCACTCGGCTAATATATTAACTAATAAATACCATACTGTCTCTATTGGTTATTATGGGTTTGTTACAAGTATAATGACTAAGCTTCTCTAAAGAAAAATGCTACAATGCAACATAAAATGATGTTTTAGAGACTTGTGAATGCACACATTTCTGATAGTAGGTTGTTGAAGACCAGAAATTGTGCTTACATAGCAATGCATTTAGGCACAGAGTGAGATCTATTTGAAATGTCTTGCCAAATCTTTGGTTTGAAAAACCTGATTTTAATTATAATATTTTGATTAGAAATAGAATCCTGACTGTGAGTAAGAACATAATATTTAATTTTACTTTTAAATTCAAATCCTTGCAGCCTTGTTTCAAAAATTGAACAAAAAATACATTTTGTGGAGAATAAATGCTGCTATAGATGCAAAAAAATAAATGAGAAATTCTTGTTTATTTTCTCTGTATCTATGTTATTTCCACTCCATTAAGAACAGGCATAATCATAAGTAGAATTGTATTTGTATGTTTCTACAATAAATTGAAATGATTTGAAGTTCAAATAAGACTGGATTTGAAGTCTTTCCTTCTCTGTATCTATAAGTAGAACAGTATTTCATATAAACATTATTGACTATGATCTCTGCAAGTTTTTAAAGGAAATTTGCCACCATCTTGCATATATGGGGTTTAATTCTCCCCCCTAGCATTCGGTATTCAGTCATGGAGGTGGGGGCTGCCCCGCTTCAGTCACCGCTCTGAGTATACAGACCATCCACTATAACCGCACCCTGAGCCCTGACTGACAGCCGACCTCAATGTAGAGCCAGTGTCAATCAGGGCATTCTTTCAGTGCCTGAGCCCTCACTATTGTCTCTTCTAGTTTTGGCACATACTTAATGTTTATGTGTTCTCAATCTAAGGCTATTTGTGTCACATAAAAGTGTTTGATCCTTATTGGTTTTTATGGTTTATATAGGCCAAAAACTTTATTTCTGCCAAGAATTACCTCCTCTAATATTAAGTATGTCTATTACTTGTTTAATGAGGTAAAAACTTGCTCACATGTTGACCATTTTGCAAAATTGTCTTTTGAGATTTATTTCTTTAATCCTTCTTTGAGCTGCAGTTTCCAATCAGATTTTACACTCTTTCAAAACTCCTCTGCATTCTATACCCACTTTCTCCTCTTCTTTCCCATGTACAGCTCACATGCTCTATTTAACGTCTTTAAACATTATAAACCATCTTCTTCCACTATACAACTTGAAAGTATATTGCAACTATGGAGCAGTTGCGCTAAGCCACCACCAGGGGGCAATGTTATTGGAAAAAAGGGTTGCACTTACTGTGTAGCACTTTGGTGTAGAAGTGCAGGCCACCACCAGGAGGCGGCAGAGTAGTCAGACAGGCCAAAGTCAGCAGCAAACAGGGAGATGAAGTACCAGAGGTCACAGCAAAGCATGAAGTCAGAGACAAGCCAAAAGTCAGAGCCAGATGGGAGCCCGGTATCCAAAACATGAGATGGAAAGAGGAGTCAAGGTAAGAGCCAGAGGGTCAAAAGCCAGTCGGGGAACACAGTAACAGAGACAGAAAGACCAAAGGTGGAGTTTAGAGTTCAAGCTGAGTCATACACTGTAGGGAAATCACAAAATCTACAGGGATAGGGAACAGGTCAGACACACACACGGGAAGTCAGAGACAGAAGGATCACTAGAGTATACGGATCAGCTGTTCTAACCAAGGACCAGAACTGTCACTAACAAAGGCAACCAGAAATAGCACCAATAAATAGCCACCCAAGAACCAAAGAGATGCAGGAAAGGTCAACCATTCCATAACCAGGCCGGGGAGATAGAAGCAAGAAGCAAACCCTGACCTGGATCATGACAGAAGGACTCTCTCATAAATCATTGCACCATCTTCATCTTTCTCTATTCTTCTGCTTGCAGTGACAGGAGTCATCTCTTCTAACCTTGACCCACCTTCCACTTCAAAATGTATCTTATTATCTGCTGCATATGATAACAATAATATCAACATTGTTTACATATATCCCTATATTATTTAAGTGTATCCTCTTGTACTAATGTCAGAAGAAGCCAAATACCCCTAAATCCACAATCATTTCCTTTTACCCTTTTACTCATAGCCATATATGTTGAGGTCATTTTGACATTACTAAGAGTTATTTTACACTGAGCGATGCTCAGCATTAATAAAAGGTCGACACCACTTCCGATGCACAGTATCTGTTCTGTAATAGATTGTTCAGTACACATAAAATGACATTAAAAAAACCTTTAAGATATGAACTGGGATTCAGTCTGTTGTGCATGCATCATGTAAGCATACGTTCACACTGGCCACTAAGCAGAAACAAAAGCAAAGACAGAAACAATTATTAACCCCTTACCGACCTCCGCCGTACTATTACAGCGGAGGTCGGATCCCTTGCTTTGATGTGGACTCTGGCGGTGAGCCAGCATCAAAGCCGGGACATGTCAGCTGTTTTGAACACCTGACATGTGCCCGCAATAGCGGTGAAATCGCGATTCACCCGCTGCTATTAACTAGTTAAATGCTGGTGTTAAATGCTGACATCGGCATTTAACCGGCGCCTCCGGCCGCGCGGCTGGAAATATTTGCATCGCCGACCCCGTCACATGATCGTGGGTCGGCGATGCATCAGGATGGTAACCATAGTGGTCCTTGAGACCTCTATGGTTGCTGATGCCGGCTTGCTGTGAGTGCCACCCTGTGGTCGGCACTTATAGCAAGCCTGCAATTCAGCTACATAGGTGCTTTGATGTGGACTCCGGCGGTGAGCCCGCATCAAAGCCGGGACATGTCCGCTGTTTTGAACAGATGACATGTGCCCGCAATAGCGGCAGGTGAAATCATGATTCACCCGCCGCTATTAACGAGTTAAATGCCGCTGTCAAACGCAGACAGCGGCATTTAACTACTGCATCCGGCCAGGCGACCGGATATGAGCGCATCGCCGACCCCATCACATGATCGGAGGTCGGCGATGCTTCTCCATTGTAACCATAGAGGTCCTTGAGACCTCTATGGTTACTGATCGCCGGTAGCTGTGAGTGCCACCCTGTGGTTGGCGCTCACAGCACACCTGATTTTCTGCTGCATAGCAGCGAACAGCAGATCGCTGCTATGTAGCAGAGCCGATCGTGCTGTGCCTGCTTCTAACCTCCTATGGAGGCTATTGAAGCATGGCAAAAGTTAAAAAAAGTTACAAAAATGTGAAAAAAATAAAAAATATATAAAAGTTTAAATCACCGCGACATTGCATTAAAATGCAATAACGGGCGATCAAAAGAACGTATGTGTACCAAAATGGTATCATTAAAAACATCAGCTCGGCACGCAAAAAATAAGCCCTCACCCGACCCAAGATCACAAAAAATGGAGACGCTACGGGTATTGGAAAATTGCGCAATTTTTTTATTTAGCAAACTTTGGAATTTTTTTACCACTTAGATAAAATGTAACCTAGACATGTTTGGTGTCTATGAACTCGTAATGACCTGGAAAATCATAATGGCAGGTCAGTTTTAGCATTTAGTAAACCTCACAAAAAAGCCAAACAAAAAACAAGTGTGTGATTGCACTTTTTTTGCAATTTCTCCGTACTTGGAATTTTTTTTCCCGTTTTCTAGTACACGACATGCTAAAATCAATGATGTCTTTCAAAAGTGCAACTTATCCTGCAAAAAACAAGCCCTCACATGGCCATATTGACGTAAAAATAAAAAAGTTATGGCTCTGGGAAGGAGGGGAGCGAAAAATGAGAACTCAAAAACGGAAAAGGGCAAGGTCTTGAAGGGGTTAAATATGTTGCAGTAAATAAATAGCATAGTGCATGAAAATAATATAGGGTATTTAGTAGTGTTGAGCGATACCGTCCGATACTTGAAAGTATCGGTATCGGATAGTATCGGCCGATGCCCGAAAAGTATCGGATATCGCCGATACCGATACCCGATACCAATACAAGTCAATGGGACACCAAGTATCGGAAGGTATCCTGATGGTTCCCAGGGTCTGAAAGAGAGGAAACTCTCCTTCAGGCCCTGGGATCCATATTAATGTGTAAAATAAAGAATTAAAATAAAAAATATTGATATACTCACCCGTCCGGAGGCCCCTGCACCTTACCGCTGTTAACTGGCAGCCTGCTTAGCTTAAAATGAGCGCGTTCAGCACCTTGCATGACATCACGGCTTCTGATTGGTCGCGTGCCGCTCATGTGACCGCCACGTGACCAATCACAAGCCGCGACGTCATTCTCAGGTCCTAAATTCCTAGAATGAGGAGTTTAGGGCCTGAGAATGACGTCGCAGCTTGTGATTGGTCACGTGGCGGTCACATGAGCGGCACGCGACCAATCAGAAGCCGTGATGTCATGGAAGGTGCTGAACGCGCTCATTTTAAGCAAAGCAGGCTGCCGGTTACAACCAGGGCGCGTCAGGGGTGAGTATATCCATATTTTTTATTTTAATTCTTTATTTTTTACATGGATATGGATCCCAGGGCCTGAAGGAGAGTTTCCTCTCCTTCAGACCCTGGGAACCATACACTGGGAACTTCCGATTCCGATTCCCGATACCACAAAAGTATCGGATCTCGGTATCGGAATTCCGATACCGCAAGTATCAGCCGATACCCGATACTTGCGGTATCGGAATGCTCAACACTAGTATTTAGTTAACATGTTTTTTTTAAAAATGCAAAAGCCATCCCACCACTCCATGGTTACCCTAAATGGGACGGTCCTATCTCTAATATTAAGAACCTCACCATTTGTCAAGTTACATGCATGTGGATAAGGGCTGAGAAGGACTGGACCAAGTTAGTAGACACACAGCCATTGGAAACCACATCAAAATAATGTCCAGCTCAAAGAAAATGCAGGCCACACCTTTATATGCACATAGTGCAAACAGACTGAAAAACCTAAAGATATGAACTGGGATACAGACTGGTGTGCATGCAGCATGTAAGCGCGTGTTCACACTGACCACTGAACAGAAAAAAAATGACACAAACATAATGATTAAATATCCTTGTTCTCGGCAGTGCATGTACTGGTAACACAAGCTGGTACACTGCTAAGATTGATGATCTTCTGTGCAAACAAAAGATTATTTTATCCAATAAATGAACATTTTGTTTGTTCGTCGATGATCTCACGAGGCCAAGAAGTAAAAATTTGAGAAGCAGTGGACTAGAATTTTGAGAAACAATGTCAATATTGTGATTATTTAGTATAGAAAATAGACAGCTTATGGGGATTTAATAACTAAATTTATGTGGTAGCTAGCTATGAAAAACCAATAAAAGTACTATACATCCACTATGGGGTGAAGACATTATAGAATTCTATGTCAACACAACACAACACTACATAAGCAAAGTTACACATGTATGGTGCAAATAACAGCTTTTTGATGATATGAAACTGGCCTAGAGGAAATGATAAATTATTATCAAATTTTCTCACCTTTACACCTTTTGAACTTAAACTTTACCACCGTGTAAAAAAAATGAACCTATAAACTTCTCATTATCCAAGATGAGAAATAAGAGAAGGTAAGCTAAAGAAAACTCAATTATAGAAGGAACATGGTCCTTCCTCCTCATTATATCATTAGTTATTTATGAAATATCTGATTTGCTTAATGAACGGGTGAACAAAACTCAAAATCGGTTCTAAAGACTAAGGGCCACATTCATCAAGCATTGTTTATCCCTGTCTGGATGAAATGTGGTATCTACCTTTTCATGAGTCAGGAGCATTGGATGAGTGGTGTACACCTCTGTGTGCACCTCTCCTCAAAGCCTACACCAGTTACTGCTGGACTAAGTTTTGTAGCCTAGCAAATGCCACCACTTGTCTTGAATTTGATGAGTGGTGGTTACCACTCCCAGTCCCAGTCCCATCCACTTTGTTGTGGCGGTGGGAAAATGGCATGAGAACACCAAAAGTCACAAAATGTTAGCGCAGCCTTGAGTTGCACCGAAATTATATGACTTTTCAAAGCTTTATACCCCAGAATACCGATTTAAAAGCTTTGATGAATCGTGCCCTAAAACTATACAAATATAACTTGGACAACAAAGAGTCAATCACATTCAGTATATATTAGTCAAACCAACATTAAAAGTGTAAGAGCATCAATATACAAATAAACTATAAATTGTAATTTATTAACTAATATGATCATATATTAATTTAATAGCCCTCTATGAAGGCAAGTTTAAAAGTTATACTTCTTGGATGTCAATGAAAATAGAACAATATAGAAACCAAGCAAAAAGTGAAAATTACAAAAGATTAGACATTCTCAGATTAAGACAGGCAGAATAGCATTTAATATTATATATGGTTTTATTATTGTGCATTATTATCATTAATGCTGTCAATTTAATGGCTTCAGATATTTCAAAGAAAAATGAACAAAGGCACAGAGATTAGCTGATGTGCAAGTGGTATTTCATAAAAACAGAAACTATTTTGGCTATTTTTTCAAAAGTCTTTACACAATATACACTTTCTAGAAAAACAAATCTGAGATCTTTATTCACTTTGAAGTTCTGCTTGCAGAGAAATTAACCTTAGTAAAAAGCCAAAAGTCAAATAAAAAATAAATAAATTACATATCCCAATTTTAAAAGAATGATTTTACAACCTTAATTCATCTGTTTAAATAAATTATTTTTTTCTTAATCTGCATTAAGGAAATCATGGATTAATGAAAGAAATGTTATTCTTTATACTAGCACTATTTTGTGCACTGGAATACAAAAAGTATTGCAATAAAGCCTAAAGAAAGAGAAATACATAAAAAATAGTTTGATTATTTTTTCCTGTTATGGGTGCAGTCAGAGGGCCATAAAAATCAGAATGAGATGGGATCACAGTGCATGGACTGGCCAGCAGCTCTCCCCACCCGCTGGTCAGTCTGTCCACTGCGTTTCAATCTCCTTCTATCTCCTTGTCATTATTAGCATATGTGCACATGTTGCTTTTTTATCGCATGAATTCTTTGCTATACATTTTACCCATACTAATGAGTGGGGAGGAATCCACAATAAAAATGTATATGTCAAAAAAGAAATATCTTTTGTGGTGTTTTACTGCTAATATATCAAGATTTTCAGCAATATTTTCTGAATCCTATGCACATTCCCTTTGCTGGTAAAATAGGAGAAAGCACCAAAGCTGTGCCTATTTTGTCTGGCTGTAATATTGAGCCATACTTGCCAATATTGTTGTGGGTAAATTAGGACCATCACAGGACTATCTTGGGGATGGTACCCTACATTACCCTTGATAACTGAAGGCTTAACTAGGCACAGCTTCATAGACAGCCTGTCCCTCTGTCACCGATAGTCAAGAATTCTTTGATGCACTAATAATTTTAATGCATTACTCAAGAGATTAACTGATCTGATTGTGAACTCATTTAGTGGGAGCAAAGAAAAAATAATTTATTTCTTTAAAAAACAGTAATTTTTAGCAGTGAATTGATAGAACCATTTATTGTTTTTTGTCAGTGTTCCAAAAGTTAAATATTTTATAGCAATTTTCATCTGCATACTGTAGCTGTGTATGGGCTTTAATTTTGTAGGACAAGTTGTATATTTTTAAGCCATCATATTAACGTACTTAAAAATTTCATTTTAAAAGTAATTTAAAGGAGCAACAGCTATGCCATTTTTTGTGTTTTTTTTAAGTTTCACTCTTTATTAAAGATTAGAAAATCTTTTGAAATTCCAATTTGTGAACTTTGCAACTCCCAAAAGATTAGATTTGCGCTGAAGAAATTTGCAAGTTTGCACAAATTCCAAAATTAGAAAGCTTGTAGTTGTTAGCAAAATGCAAGTGGTGAAAGGAAAAAGAGAGAGAAAACCCAGCTGAACATAAGAGCATATGCTTTAATGCAGATGTTGGCAATTAAGTTTCTAGAAGAGGTACACGAGAGACTGTGATTGTTGTAGAGTGCTTAACCAATAGCCTGACATTACTTCTGCCCAATGTTAATATTAACATATTTATAACTATTTTGTATTAATTGCATCACTTAATATGGAGCAGAGATAAGTACCGTATATACTCGAGTATAAGCCGAGATTTTCAGCCCAAATTTTTGGGCTGAAAGTGCCCCTCTCGGCTTATACTCGAGTCACGGTCTGTGGCAGGGTCGGCGGGTGAGGAAGAGAGGGCGCTGAGGCATACTTACCTAGTCCCAGCGATCCTGACGCTCCCCCTGCCCGTCACACTGTCTTCGGGTGCCGCAGCTCTTCCCCTGTACAGCGGTCACGTGGGACCGCTCATTAAACTTATGAATATGGACTCCACTCCCATAGGGGTGGAGCCGCATATTCATTTCTCTAATCAGCGGTGCCGGTGACCGCTGATAGAGGAAGAGGCTGCGGCACCCAGAGACCAGCTGTCCGGGGGAAGGAGTGGGACGCCGGGAGCAGGTAAGTATCGCATATTTACCTGTCCACGTTCCACACGCCGGGCGCCGCTCCATCTTCCCGGCGTCTCTCCGCTCTGACTGTTCAGGTCAGAGGGTGCGATGACGCATATAGCGTGGACGGTGAATGGACGGTGCAGAGCATTCTATATGGCACAGCTATATATGGATAATATATGGGGCAATAATCAATGGTATGGAGCATTATATATGGCACAGCTTTATATGGAGCATCTATGGGGCAATAATGAATGGTATGGAGCATCTATTTTTATTTTTGAAATTCACCGGTAGCTGCTGCATTTTCCACCCCAGGCTTATACTCGAGTCAATAAGTTTTCCCAGTTTTTTGTGGCAAAATTAGGGGGGTCGGCTTATACTCGGGTCGGCTTATACTCGAGTATATACGGTATGCTGATGTCTCCTTATAAACATCGCATGAACAATCACACAACTCCCTATTTAAAATATGAGCCCACACAGTCCTCCATATACTGTAAGAGCCCAAACATTGCGGCTCTCTATACAGTATGAGCCCCTACATAGCCTTTTATGTAAAATATGAGCCATATATAACCTTCCATATACAACATGATCCTCACATAGCCTCCTATATACAGCATAAGCCCCCACAAAGCTTCTTATATAAAGTATGAGCCCCCATGTAGCCTTCGATATACTACATGAGCTCCACATAGCCTCCCAAAATACAATATGGGTCCAAAATAGTCTCGCTGCATACAATGTGAATTCCTACATAGCCTCCTATTACAGCACAAGCCCCCTGCATAGACCCTATATACAGTATGAGCCCCACCATGCCTTTCTACACACAATGTGAGCCCCCACATAGCCTTTTATATACAGCATGAGCCCCCACTGCTATGCACTTCTGTTATCGCATCTGCTGTCTGACACGCTGATTGGTGGAAGATGGCAGGCCACTTTTTCAGCCCTTTGGCTGGCCCGATTGTCAGACCAAACTGGAACAAACAGAGGGCCAGATGTGACCAGCAGGCTGCAGTTTTCACAGGTCTGTTTTAAGGGCAACAGACAGAGAGGACCTCTATATCCATAAGAGGTTACATTCTACAGGAGAGAGAGAACCCTACTGACCATAAGAGCTTACATTCTACAAGCAACAGAGACAGGACCCCATTGATCATAAGAACTTACATTCTATAGGCAAAAGAGAGAGAGACAGGAAGCACCACATTGATCATGGCAGTAGAGCTTACACCATAAGAGCTTATACTCTAAAGGTGAGGGACACAGAGAGAGAGGAACATGCTGACCATAGGAACTTATATGCTGCAGAAGTAATTAAGAGAGAGAAAAATAATCCTGCTAACTGTAAGATCTTGCACATTATAACAAAGAGATACTTTCCTTGTGACTCTGGTGATGGAAAGTTATTCTTCTGTAAAAACTATGCTCCACTAGGAAAACTGGTCTTAAATGGCCCACGCAGCAGTGAGGTCTATGTGGCAACGCAAAATGTTTTGGCAGAGAGGGAAATAGGGTTGGGAAACTTTTTTGCTTCTTTGCAGAAAGCAAATGTAGTCTCAAATTTGAATTAGCATGAAATTAAGAATTTCAGGAAATTCAACTCAGTCTTGGTCCTCCCTGAATCCACTTATCTCTACGATTCAGTTTTTCTTGTACGAGTGCTATCCATTTTTTCTTGGATAGCACTCTTATCTAAGATAATCTATGGGGCTATTCATATGTCCGCTTTTTCCTTCAGACCGAATGGTCGATTTAAAAATGGAGACATGCCCGAGAGTTGGATCAAAATCGGCAAAGTAAATCAATGGGTCTGTAAAAAAAACAGACCGCAATCAGATGCTGTCCGAATGCAGTCTGATTTTCACGGACGTTCAGGAAGGAGAAGGTGGAAAAACTTTTTTTTTTCTCTACATATCAAACTCTGATCAAGTCTAATCAAAATATTTGGTCCATTTATCTCATTCTTGAGAAGACCAGATGTCTGAATGATGCCTTACTATACTGCCCAGTATACTTTTTTGTTTCTTTCTAGAGGGCATTGTTTTAATCATTTGCTTTATTGGGTGTCTACATGACAAAATAGCATTTTTCATTGTCTTAATAATTTTATCTATAGCATTCAGCAGTTACTTTTACAGCATTGGTTGTTACCAATTATGTATAATGTTTAAAATACTGTTGGATATCGTAAAGCATTTTATAATAAGAACATATGTTGTTTTTGCATTTTTGATTTTTTTGAACATTTAAAGAACCCTTTTATTTTTACACTTATTTTAGTCTCATTAGTGGAACTGAAAATTAAATCAGTTGTATAATACAGAGTTATTTTTCAGTGAAATCTGACATACATTCTATAAGGCTCTACCTGTGGCAATAATAACAAAATAAGGTGTATGTCAATAATTCTAGAGCCAGCGCTGTGAGTTTACGGCAGATAATACCAAGCAGATGGAAACATTTTCACATTGTAAGAGAGCTTCTTTTGAAAAAAAAAGAAACACAATATACTGTATTTTGCAAAAGTATTATGTCCATACACATGCAGAATTGCTGCAATCTTAATGCACAGTGAATGGTATCGACCCTCCCCAATAAATACATAACATGGATGCATTGACATGTACCTTTCAATGGGTTCTTTAAAAAAAATATTCTCTAACAACAAATAATCCCTCACCATCCACCGTATGGCTTTGTCAACCCTAAAATATAGAACTCTTGGAATGTAGTGACACTAAAAAATGTCTACACATATTCGGTACTCCCTTAATCCTAACAACCCATACATTTTTGTTAATTTGCTATTTATGCTGCTTGATAGATGATGCAAATTTTAGGCACCAAAAAAGAAAAACAGTGTGAGTCCTACAAAAACAAATCCATAGACATTTAGAGCAACAGAAAATAAAATAAAAAATGGGAAGCTAAATTAATAAATATAATATAACATTGGAAAAATGAAAACGAACAATGTCTTGACCTTAAAGAGACTGTCCAAGGATATAAATAGCTGATTAAATGTGGTTAAAATGCAAATTACCATAACAATATGTTTTGATTATGATAACAGCTCCGATGTCCTGATTTCAGTGTTGGCCTTCTCTATTTCTAGGTTCATTCAATGTGGGAAAGTGAGTAGTTGCTTGTGTAATATAAGTATATGACCTGCTTGTATTGAATAGATAAGAGGCATGGATAGGTTCTCTGGTATGTGATTTAATATTTTTTAATATACTAAAATTAGATTTCTTCCTTTCTTTCTTTCTTTCTTTCTTTCTTTCTTTCTTTCTTTCTTTCTTTCTTTCTTTCCTTCTTTCTTTCTTTTCTTTTCCTAGAATACAATTACATAAATTAAAGGGCTACTTGACAATTCAGAATACATTTTTTCCAGACCACTTGAGATATTAATGGTCTTGGGAAAACGGTTCCAATAAATCTTCCGTATGCATGAGATGCATTGTAAACACAGTGTTTAAGGATTTTCTGGACCATAGGGGGAAATTATCATGCAAATCCATGTAATTAGTTTCCCGGCTGCTAAGCAATATTGCAGCATCTTTTTAATCAACATTACTAAATATGATATAAAATGTTTCTTCTCTGGCACTTATCCCTTTCCCTACTGCTCTGATTCTTACTTATATACAGGAAATTCATGCAGGCTGTTTGTTCAGAATAAACAGATAGATAGGTAATAGATAAATAGATAGATAGATAATAGATAGATAGAAGGAATTGGATAGATAGATAGATAGATAGATAGATAGATAGATAGATAGATAGACATTGACTATTGTGTAGTCTTTAACACTCATATCTATGGGCATTATGGCGAGTTTGATAGAAGTTTCACAAAATACTATATATACAGTATATACACTGATATCCTCTTACCAAATTATCATAAAGTGCTCCAGGAATATCAATACAGGACCCATAATTGTGTTATTTGATTTCTTTATAATATGGCTTTAGATTGATATTTTGATATTGGCACAAACGTATTTAGAACCATTGATGTATATGGATCCATCGCAGGAGGTCGATGCATGCTGTTCCACAGGTAACACTTTATTATACAAATGTTTTATATGTGTAATTATGCCACCAACTTTTTTTCCACATTAGTCATAGTTAGCAGCAGTTGCGTGAAAAATTGTGGTTTTAATTCATATTGCAATGCGTCTTAAATGCCCAGGGCATGGGGAAGCACTTCCGGAGCCTCTATGTTCCCAGCGCTATCCCCCACTAAGATCCACCTTCCTCTGCTTGACTGACAGCTCACTGTCTTGACTAAACAGCATGTGCACTGTCAGTCAAGCGAAAGAAAGTGGGACTTGATGAGGAATAGAAAAATGAATGTAGATTTTTGGGAAGTGCTTTGATACACCCAAAGCAGTTAAGATTGATTTGGACATGAATAAAAACGGCAATTTTTTTTAGCCCAGAAAGCAACTGATTGCATGTGTAAAGGTGTGCATAACATTATCATTCAAAGGACAACATGAATATATTGTACAAACAGTATGGTGGGTGGATCGTGCTGAATGATTCTCTTTAAGAATTTTATTTTAGGCACTATTCAGAGCACATTTGGCATATATGAGAGGATATTTCCCTATGATATATTCCTAGAACCAGAAACAAACATGGGGGTTCAAATATGCTGTACAGCAACTTTTAGTTGCTAATGAAACAGAAAATTGGCTGAAAATTAACAGTTCCCAGATGGAATACTAAAAAAATATATTGGATTTTAATAGGTTAATATATTTGTTACCCTGAGAAAAGAAATGCGTGTTCTATGGTGCTATCGGAGCATGCTCATCAGCTAAAGGAGTGACTTTGGCATACTCGAAAAATATGTTCAAGTCTCCGTGCCTGCAGGTCTCGTGGTTGTTCGACAGCCGCAACGCATACAGCGATCTCCTCAAAAGCAGGCAATCCCTGCATGTGTTGCAGCTGTCAAAGAGCCATGAGACATGCAGACACGAGGACTAGAACATATTTTTCGAGCATGCTGAAGACACTGTTAGCACTCGTGTATGCTCCGATAACACCTCATCCAAGCACATTCGCTCAACACCATTTGTAATTATTTGCTCATTAATGCATTTTGCATAAAAAATAATCATTTCACTCAATTTTTATGTACACACACTTGCAGGCGCAAAAAATGAAGGGGTGATCCAAATAAGTGTAGGCAGAAAGCCAATGTGGAGCTTAGTAGAATCAAGGATTACACTACACAGGCTCATCTTGTCTTGCAGAACTTCAGCAGATAAAAAAGTAGTTTTCTCAATTCTACTGCAAAAAGCTCAATAATGTTAGTTTAGGATCTCTGTCTCTTATTTATGTTGCCCTCAGATAAGTAAGCACAAGCCCGGTGACAGACTCCTTTTAATATTAGTAGAATTTATGGCTGAAAGCTGTGTATGCGATGTGTAGCGCAAAGGGATCCCATTTACTACATTTATCTCTTTTAATGTCTCACAAAGTAAAACTCTGGTCCTTCTAGCGCTATCTTTATCATTTTTGCCTTTGTGTGTTCTTAATGATATAGAAGGATATGTCATTACAAATACAGTATGTTTTTTTGTGTACACTGTAAGACAAAAATGAGACAATTTAACACAATTTATTGGTTAATGAATTAGTCAGAGATCATGTATCATAAGACTGGTTGTCTTCGCCTCAACTGTTATCATGGAGTTGAATCATGGAATATGCAAGAGGTAAATTAGCTCAGTTAACATGATCAGTCTAACTATCCTCACCAAACGCGCAACTACTAGGAAAAAATAAATGTATTTTGTCCCAGGAGCAACCTGCTTTCAGTCATAGTGGTGTGCCTTCCATAGATACAGGTATTATTCACCGCATTGTGAGCATCAGATGTAAGAATGCCCCAGGACTTTGACTCTCAGATTGTTCTGCTCAGATGTGCTGGAGAGCTGGATGTCAATCAATGTGTTGAGGTGTTCTTATAGTTTTATCTGCAGCACATCTTTGCAAATCAAACTGTCAAAGTTCTGGTTCATGATGACAGGTACTTCTCACAATTCTGTGAGTGATCACTTTTGCAAGCCCCTATAAAAGTAAGTTGGTAACTCCTGGGAGAACTAAAGTTAATTTTCTCCAAAAAGTTGCCCTTTCATAATCGCGAACAATAGAATTGTAATGCTAATAACCTGCAGATTTTCCCTATATCTGCGGATTAATAGTGGGGACAAGTCAGGGTCCTTTTATCCAAAATCTTCATGCAAATAGTGGATGTCAATAGCACTGTATGAGGGTTTTATCTTGACATGGTAAAGGGATATTAAAATGTCTTGAGTTGATGGGGCACCCAAAGACTTTAGGGTGTATGATGAGTTAACTAATATATCTTAAACAACCTTTGTTTGGTCCAATAACAAACAATAACAAATCTTTGACAAGAACAATGAAGTCAACACATTCATCAATGTCAAGCTTTATTATAATATTTAAACATGAAAACAAGCATTCCATTAGAAAGAAAAAAAGAGTTCTGCAGTGTTGGCAGAGAGTGCAACGCATAGGACAATGACCACACTCTGCAGAAGGACATAGGACATTGCAGTCATGCAGTGATAGCCTTATGTTATCTGAGCAAGAAGAGTGTGAAATAAAACCCATATTTTATGGACCAGTGTAAAAGAGTAATCTAATTTTCTGAAGTTCTATTTCAAAATAGGGATTTTTATCCCTTTGAACCTGTTCATAGCTGAATAAATTGCTGCTTTTTGAAGTACAAATTAAAAGGAAAATGAAACCTTAACATAAGCTTATCATTTTCAACTAATTAACAAATTAATTGATCAATTAGCCCAATAAAAATAAAATTCTTACCTCAGTTGTCACAAACTAGTAATAACAAATTACAGTAATTATTTTAGACAGAATGAATTAAAATCGAGCTTAAAAACTTCACTTTATTGACAGACTTTGGAAAACTTCACAAATTACTTTTACAAAGCAAAAGTAATATAATACAACCCTAAGGTCCACTCAAAAAAAGCAAAAAAAAACCCAAACATATTTATCAATATACATTAATTACAAATGTATATGTTTAATCAAAGTAACTAATGCAAAAGCTCCATGATTAAATCATGTAATATTTGGAAAAAAATATAGGGACCCCCAAAAATGTTATTTTAACCACATAATGATTTAACCATTTTTTACATTAATGACCAACCCCATTTTTCAAACCTCACATGTTATTTTATTTGGTGATAACTCTGCAAAGTTTTAACATCCCAGTGATTCAGGGATTTCTTTTTAAGCTACATTGTACTTTGTCTTTATAGTAAATGTTATGTAACTTTTGTATGAAAATATCTAACATTTTTATAAAAAAATTGAGAATGATCATTTTTAAACATTGATTACTTATATGCTTAAATATTAGTCATAATTAGGGATGAGTGAACCTGTAGATGTTCAATGGTAGGCCAGACTTGACCCGAACTTGATCCCAGACCCCAAACCCTATGTAAATAGGGACCCAAACTTCAATGCTGTAAAATGGCTGTAAAATGCTCACAGTAATGGCTAGGAGGATGCAAAATAAAGCAAAATTAGGGTAAGAGCAGGACAAATACCATGCAAAAATAATGTTCATAGAGAAACTTAAAGGATTTCTATCACCATAGCAATCATGGTGAAATAGGAAGTAAATGAATAACATAAAATATTTATCAGTGCCCTTACAGAGACTGAGACTTGCTACCTTCAGTCCAGTTACAAATTTCACCCATAGAGCATGGGGCACAGTACCTCCACAGAAGCCGATAACAAATTTCATCCACAGAGCATGGGGCACAATACCCCCACAGAAGCTGATATTGGTATGTGGTCATTTCTTGAGGAAGAAGTGATTGACACTTTGAAATAAATCACTGAGATTTGACGTCTTTCGTACACAGCAGTGTGGTAGGCATCCACAAATTATTCCTATCTTAATTGTTTTTGTTTTATGACCCGTAGATCCGCAGCAGCTATACAAAGGATTTAAAAATGCTTTTTAAATCATAAGTCCAGTTAGTATAATCTGATTAAGAACTATAACTGTATGTTAGATAAGACCCAATTTTGAGCTACTTTCTCCCTAGCATTTTATCTTGGATAGAGCAAGATAGAGGATAGAGGCTTGCTACTGGCAGTCAGCGCAAAAATTTTACCTACAGAGCATGGGTTACAGTACCCTAACAGAAACTAATAACAAATTTCACCCATAGAGCATGGGGCACAGTACCCCCACAGAAGCTGTTAGCAAATTTTACCCACAGAGAATGGAACACAGTACCACCACGGAAGCTATCAGCAAATTTCTCTCACAGAGCATTGTGCACGGAACTCCCACAAAAGCTGATGAAAGTTTCACAACAGAGCATGGTGCACAGTACCCCTACAGATGGGTTTGCAGTGTACACACAGCGGCTTTTGGCACAGTGCTCCCACAGGCGAGGTTTCAGGGTACATATGGGTAATGGAGAATCAGGGTTTTATTCCTTAGATGGCAGCCTGATAAATGGATATCACATGCAAGGAAGGCAGCTGTCAAGTAAATTAACCACTCATCTGAGTCAGCAGTTATACAGAATAGCCATGAATGACAATTTAGAGGCCCTGTAAATAAAATGATTAGTTAAATCCTTTAATGAGTATCTATTGGAGGGCAAATTTGATGGCAGCATCCACTGTAATTTCAGCTCCAGAAAAGTACAATAAAGTCTCCCACCACTATGCCCACACACGAATGGTACAGTGAAACTGTGTATAGTCATTAAATGAGTTCACTTTGACAGTGTTGATGAATTTCTGACTGCATATCAAGGCAAAAAACATGAATCTGTCAATTAATGTATGGAAAAATTATATCAAGTTATGGACTGTGGAAGAGATGTATGTGACCAGAAAGAACATTTATTTCCAGTAGATGATATCAATGTGAAACAACAAGAAAGACACGATGTAAAAATCATGAACATGAAGGCCACATCCATTTTCTATTATTCGACTCTATTCTTCTTTTTTAAGTGTTTGTTAGGCAAAGTACTCACACAAACATGGTTGCAGATTATAAAAATGTGTTTTTACGCACTGTATTTTCAGAGACATGGGTGCATCATAAGAGTAGAAAAATTGGTTTAAAAACACATGACTCCCACAGACAAGGTTGCAGATTAGAAAAACAGTTGGGTGCACACAGTATTATCACAGACATGGGTGCAGAGTACACATAGTGTTTTTGGAAAATTGTGCACACACCAAACCTAATACTGTCCCTCACTACAGATGCATCCTGTCTCAATGCTTAGCAGAGCTGAAATACCAAAAGTAATTTTCTTGTACCAGGAGGAAGAGATCCAAGTGTATGAGGAAGTGGAGGAGGTGAAAGTGGTGGAGCTGGACATGGGGGGGTAGGTGGAAGAGGCAAGAAAGGAGTAAGCCAACACTGTATTTATAATTATTTTCTTTTTTTCAAACTAGATTTTTTTTATGGAACTGACTTATAATAACCTAAAATTAACAAAACTAAAACTAGAAATCTAAAACTTCGAGGCATAGTTTCAATTGTATGAAGAGGTGGATGTGGATATATGGGTGGAGGAGGCAAGAGATGAGTAATTCTACACTGCTTTTTTTGTTTTTGCTATTTTTTATTTATTTTTTTGTCTTTTTTATTTTTTCCAATGTAACTGACTTAAGCAACCTAGATTTTACACAACTAAAAGTAGCTACCTAGAACCCTGAGGCATAGATTCATGTGGAGGAAGAGGTGGAGGTGGTGGTATGTGTGGAAGTGACAATGGAGGAGTTATTCAGCACTCTTTTTTTCTTTTCTTTCTCTTTTTTCATATTTTTTTTTGGGGGGTGAATTTTTTTATAGAGCTGACTTAGATCAATTTAGCTTAAAAAAAACTAAACCTAGGTGAAAGGTGAAAGAGTTGAAGGAGGAGGTCGTAACACAGTTTTTTTTATTGGGGAATAGGCACCCAATTGAAAAGAATGGCAAATAGAGATGAATACTTGCTGAGTGCAGCTGTTATAGATGTCTAGTCATCCAAAGGTGTGGATAAGCCCAGTGGGATCCCCACCTTGTTCATTTTAAGGAATGTTAGCTTCTCAACATTGCATGTGGACAGGCAGATGCACTTGTCTGTGATGACATCCCCTGCCATGCTGAACACACGTTCCAACAGTATACTTGCCGTAGGGCAGGCCAGCACCTCCAATGCATAAAGGGCAACTCAAGCCATGTGTCCAATTTGGAGAACCAGAAGTTAAATGTTGCAGATCTATCAGTATGTGGAGACGTGTGGACTGGTACTCTTCCAACATGTTGCTAAAATGCTGGCTCCTGCTAATACGGACCCTATTACATGGTGTTGCTGGATATTGTGGTGTGCTCATAAAGTTTTGCCACACTTCTTGCCTTCCGAGGTGCTGGTGGTGCCCCACCTGTGTTGGCAGCTTCCTCCTCTGCCTTGTTGTTCCACTGAGCTTCTGCTGTCAGGTGGGAAAGCAATTAGTAGCTATTCTGCCAGCATGTGTTTGTAGTCATGCATTTTGTGATCCCGCTTTAGTGATGGAAGTAATTATGGTACATTGTCCATGTAGCATGGATCCAGCAGGGTGGTCACCAAGTAATCTGCGCTGGCAACAATATGGTCAACTCTGAAGATGTTGCACAGGCGCTGCAACATGTAATGGCTCATGTGTGCCAGGTTGCCCAATTGCAATGACAAGCTGTCCTAGTTGGGAGTTACATCATCTGGGTACTCTGCTGTGAACACAGTTGTTCTCCCTTCTTCTCATCACAATCATCCTTCTAAACTATCCCACGGCTGTACAGTTGGGTACACTGTGCACATTCCCCTAAAATGTCCAAAGCCAAAAGCAATGTTGTAACACACTTGCTAGTTCTCAGGTCCCAGTACTCGTATCCAGAATAGCAGTCCTCTATCAGCTGTGCCAAGCTTGCCCGTCTAATACACGTGCCCA
Organism: Ranitomeya variabilis; assembly: GCF_051348905.1. NCBI lineage: Eukaryota > Metazoa > Chordata > Amphibia > Anura > Dendrobatidae > Ranitomeya > Ranitomeya variabilis. The sequence continues at coordinate 297,879,192 of NC_135237.1, read as the reverse complement.
CCTGCCTGTCTCTCAACCATGCCCACATGCCTATCTGAGCTGTGCCCGCCTGCCTGTCTATTAGCCGTGTCTGCCTGCTTGTCCGTCAGCCATGCAAACCTGAACTTGCCTATCAGAATATCTGTTGTGTCTGCCAGCATCAGCCTATGTGTCTGTTGTGCCAGCCACTGTACCTGCCGTGCCAGTCAATACTTGCCCAGTCTGCCATCCCTGCCTCTAGTCTCATGGGGGTCAGCTGCCATCCACCCAAGGTCATTCCTGGTATAGTACCAGGTTACCTGGTTCCACATCATTCGTCTCTCCTTGGATCGCATTATTGTCAGACTGTATCCGAAGTCGGACTTGGTGAGACATGTAGTTACGCCATTCCAGACTTTCCACAGCACATTGGTTCCACCACCCATCCCATTACAATATGCAAGGTGGAGTTCCATCTTGTTAGTACATCGCTTATCAGCTGGTGAGCATTAAGGCTGAAGTGATTCTGCAGAGCAGACAGGCGAGCAGCAGCAGGGTGAGAATGCCGAAAGTGTTCACACACTGCCTGCACATTCAGCAGTAGCTCCGACATGTGTGAATAGTTTTTCAAGAAGCGCTGCACCACCAAGTTCAACACCAGGTGTTGCAGCGCAAGGGATGTGCATCAAACTGGCTAGGCCCAAAGCTGCTACATCATTTGTACTTGACACAAGTGAGTTTTTGAAGAGGGTGGATTGGTCTCCATGTTGACAGTGACAAGTTGATGGTAACAGGTGATATTGAATCCCTGTATACCAATATCAAACACAATGATGGCCTAACAGTGACCAAATATTATCTTGAAATGTCTAGTTTGCCAAGGGGTATCATCTGCCTGATTTTTGAACTCCTTGAGTTCTCACTTACCCATAATTTCTTTGTGTTTAAGGGGTCCTTCTACCTGCAGCTCCAGGGCACCGCAATGGGTGCTTCTATTGCACCAGCGAATGCCAACTTGTCCCTGGGGCTGTGGGAGAGGGACCTCTCCCTGTCAGATCAGGCGTCGATGGACCGCATCCCCATTTGGATGCAGTACATCGATGACATATTCCTGATCTGTCAAGGACCTGTTGATCAGTTGCAAGAGTTCATAAATTCATTGAACAATAATGATAAAAACATCTTTGTCACCCATCATGATGATAGAGATAGGATCAACTTTCTTGATGTAACGGTATGGAGAGATGGGAATAACATGCTACAAACTACCATCCATAGGAACGAAATTTCCATCAACAGTCTGCTGCACGCCTCATCTGCCCATCTCAGACATATGATTGATTCAGTCCCCATTGGACAGTTCCTTCGATTATGAAGGATCTGTTCCAATGTTGAGGATTTTGAAATACAGGCTAAAGATCTTAGTGAGAGATTTCAGGAAAGGGGATATGGCAGACGTACTATTAAGTGGGCCTATCATAGGGCTAAGTGTTATGATCCTTAGTGGCTGAGGATCACAGAACTGACTAGCTAAGTTACTGAACATAGAACGAGCTCTAGGGAGGTGGTAACTGGACTGACCGCAATCCTGAACCCAACCGAACACACTAAAGGTAGCCGGTGAACGTGCCTGAATTCCTAGACGTCTCGACGCAGCCTGAGAAACTAGCTACCCCTAGAGAGAAAGAAAATAAGACCTCACTTGCCTCAGAGAAATACCCCAAAGATATAGGAAGCCCCCAACAAATAATAACGGTGAGGTAAGGGGAAAACACAAACGTAGAAATGAAACAGATTCAGCAAATGAGGCCCGCTAATACTAGATAGCAGAAGACAGATAGGAAACTGTGCGGTCAGTAGAAAACCCTATACAAAATATCCACGCTGAGAATTCAAGAACCCCCACACCAACTAACGGTGTGAGGGGAGAAACTCAGCCCCCTAGAGCTACCAGCAAGCGAGGAAATCACATATTAGCAAGCTGGACAAGGACAGATAATAAACCAAGAAACATATTGAACACTGATGATCAAAAAATGAACAAACAGAAACTTAGCTTCTCTTGGAGAGACTGATAACGAAGGTAGTCAGGAGAGATCAAAATAGCACTGAATACATTGACAGCAGGCAACAACTGAAAGTCCAGGTGAGCTAAATAGGAAACCAACCAGCAGATAACGAGACAGCTGATCCCAGCCACAGACCCGCAGAATGACAAAAAGAGCCACCAGAGGGAGCCCAAAGATAGCACTCACACAGTACCACTTGTGACCACAAGAGGGAGCCCAAAAACAGAGTTCACAACCGCTAAGCATTCCACACTGCAATTTCTATTATATACCCAAGAGGGTAGGAAAAATACATCTAATAAAATATGATTTATTACTAACTATCATACCCAATTCTCTCACGTGAAGGAATGTCTACAGAAGGCATGGCCCATTTTACAGACGGATTCTATTTTGAAACAAATCCTTCCTAAAACACCAAGTGTAGTTATCCGCCGCTCTAAAAATCTAAAGGATTGCCTTGTCCAGAGCCATTATAGTAATAATTCTAAATCAGGTTTTATTGATGGTATTGGCCCCGAGTGTGGATGTGTGCCTTGTGGCCGGTGTGTCGCCTGTCCCAATGTAGATCGCGTCAGTACATTTACCAACTCTTCTGGTTCTAGGGCATATGAAATTAGGAGACATATTACATGTACCACTAGAAATGTGATCTACTTTGCCATATGTCCTTGCAACCTAATATATATAGGACTTACTACACGCTAATTTAAAGTGCGGGTTCGTGAACATGTACTTGAGATCGCGGCGGCCGCCGGCCACGAAGACAAATCCACATTCCGGACGCTGCCCCGCCATTTCAAACTGCACAACAATTGTGACAGTTCCACACTAATAGTTAGGGGTATTGATGTGGTGGACCCAGGAATTCATGGTGGTAAAATTAGCTCCAGATTGGCACAGTGTGATACTAGATGGATTTGGACTTTAGACACAGTATATCCTAAAGGGCTCATTGAGAACATAAGCTTGGTTCCATTCTTATAAGTCATTGATGGTTGTAATATGCACATGTTTTGTGGTTTTATATCTCATTCTGTTTTATTGTTTTATTCAGCCCTATCAATCTTTGCCTTTTCTATGAGGATACTTTTAAATGCATTATGGAGGTCTTCTGAAGTCTTTGAATATTTATATCCAGCTTTACTAATGGACATCGTGACAAAATGGCAACCAAGGGATGCAAGATTTTGGATTACATACTGCCAGTGGTGTATCAACATAAGATAATATATAGTAATAATTATTGTAATTGTATACTTTATTTAGTGTCTATGACTAATGAAATATCTACTTTTATTATTACTTTTTGTTCTTTTATATATGACCATGGGGCCATACATGCTCTTTGCATCTCTGAAGTACCATATGTCTATTTGTATCTCTTTTGTGATAATTAGAGGATCCAGTTTGATATTATTATTCTAATGACTGTTTTCTCTAAATAACACCTATGCCTTAATACAATTCTCTGTATTTGTATTTCCTGAGAGTTCTATGGATACTTTAATTATGTCCTGCAGGATATCTAGATATTTATGTCTTTTATGCGGTTGCCGTATATTCTTAACAGCTATTGAGCCTGCATCCACGGTACGCATGCGTGCCATAGTCCTGGCCCGTCCACCGGCTCTCGGCGTCTCCTGCTGCTGCGGTGATCATCATGTGACTGACGTCACGCGGCATGTGATGCCGTCACCGCCGGGCATCCTGTCACTGTGATGCCGCGCATCACAGGAAATGGTTGCAGTGCTCCAGATACAATGTACTGCTGGAGCCTATACATCGCCACTCAATGATATTGATTGGTGCTTGGCAAACTTGGACCTATTGGCTGTTATGGAATTGGGCTTTGATTGGTTACTGGGGCTTTTTATACTTGCACTTCCCTCTATCCCACACCCCTTGAGAAAGGCTATTTTTGCCGAAATGCGCGTTGGGGAGGACGCTCGTGGACTTACTCCTGATCGATTACAGGTAGTGATACCAACTGATTTTTGTGCAATACTGATTCACATTACGGGAGTTAGATGTTGACTCATTTGGCTCTATGGGAGATGTGCAATATCTGTGATCACATATTGTAGCACTGTATATGACCTGTTTAGCCTTCTTTGATAATTTGAATAATGTCCTCTGAGTTTCCCTTTTACATGTGCTACTGGGTGTAACCCCCTCTTGTTCTCAGTCTGCACCTGGATATTTAATAAATTATTTTTTGATTACTATAAATATGTTTGGAATGTTTTGTCGCAGGTTTTTTCGTTTGACTACAATATTTAGCCAGATATTGCACACCATCAAGCCGGGTTCGAGGTTTGTCAGCATCAACCATTCATCTGTTTGCTGTTTGATCCCAGTCAACAGTTCCTGCACGTTGCAGGATTTTTCCTCCAAACAGAAGAGTTTAAAATAGCCTGCTTTCATCTCCTCCTGGCATACAGAATTTGATGCTGTAGGTCTTCCTGAGCCACATGAGGAAGCAGTGGAGGAATCAGAGTAGGAAGGAGAGGCAACTTGGACAGATAAATGCCCAGCAATCCTAAATTGTGGTTGGAAATGAGTTAGATTGCCTTCCTCCTCTGTCTCAGCTGCCACTACATTTACCCACTGGGCAGTTAGGGAGAAGTAACGCCCTTAGCTTTGCTTACAGGTCCATGTATTGGTGTTTATGTGGAACTTGCCACTGATGGCGTTTTGCAGTTAACATATTATTTTGTCTGCAACATGTTTGTGCAGGACAGGTTTGGCAAGCCTGGAAAATTAATAGTGGCTGGGAACAACATACTGCGGGATAGCCACCTCCATCAGTTTTTTTAAACTATCCACTTCCACCTGTCAGAATAGCAGTATTTCAAAGGCCAGTAATTTGGAAATGCTGTCATTAAGGACCATGACTAGTGAGTGGCAGGGGGTTCTCCTGTTTCCCTCAAGGGTTTGTGGGATGGAAAGATGAAAACTTCCATGGGACAGTGTGGGAATGCTCGATGACCATGGTGGTGGTGATAGTGGTGATGGTAATGATGCTGTCACATCCTTTCTTTGTGGGAAGGCAGCTGGCCCTGTTGATTGTGAGTGGGAGAAAGGGGCTGAGACAGCAGCAGAAGAGGGAGAACTGAGGAAGCTCAGATCTCTCATGGTTTTTAAAGTGTGTACTCCACTGCACCTCATGCTTGGAGTTCAGATGCCTTGTCATACAGGTGGTCCTCAGGTTCAGAAGAGTTTTGCATTGTTTCAGGGTCTGATGGCAGAGCATAAAAATCACCTATAGCTTGTCGTCAGCACATTCTCTGAAGGAATACCATGCCAGTGAGCCCTTTGGTTCACCAATTTAAGTGGCACATTGGGCAGTGCAGCCAATGTAATTGCTAGGGGCTGCCAGTGGTGTCTTTGCAACCTGCTCCCTCTTTTTCTGTGCTGCTGGGGTAGCGCGGCCATCTCCTCTTCTTATGAACTGTGCACGTCACTTTGATGGCCTCCACTCCATGTGAGGTCTAGGATCTCATCTTCCCCCACAACATTTTACACCAACTCCCCAACCCTGCTGTCCTTGCATGTCTGCACACTGCAGAAAGACACTGAAGTTGGCAATTTACTTTCGTCATCGTCTGACATGTGCTGCGGTGATCCACTTACAATTTGCACTGGCTCTCCCACATACTCTTTCTTCAATTTAACAAGGGGTTGGCCATTAATGCACTCAGTCTCTTTCACTTTTGGGGTAAGGCCAGGTGGATGAGCCATGAAACTCTAGCCAATGGAGTCATCAAAAAGCAGAAGAGACTGCTGCATGACTTGGGGCTCAGACTGCTTGGCTGCTTTTAAAAGGGGTGAGATGGAAGCCAGATGACCATATTCCTCAGGTGCCAACTGTACAGTTTCTGCAGTGTACTGTGTGGAAGACAATGTGAAGGAACTGAAGCCAATGTCAGACATCCAATCTAGCACCTTAAGGGAAGCAGCAACTTAAGGGATCAGTAATCCCACAGGTTGGGCAGTGCAGAGTATACACAGAGGCTTAAAGGAACACTACTCCCACAGGCTGGGGGTGCAGAGTACATAAAGTGGCTTAAAGGCACAGTAATCTCATATGTGGCGTCTAAGGAATACAGCTGCTTAAAGGTACAGTACTCCCACAGGCGAGGTTGCAGAGTACACACAGCAGCTTTTGGCACAATAATCCCACAGATATGGGATGCAGAGTACTGACAGTGACTTTTGACACAGCACTCCTACAGACATGTGTTGCAGAGTACACACAGCAGCTTTATTGAAGAGTGCACAGTCAGAATCTGTCTCTCACTCTAGCTGTGTGCTATCCCTACAGTAATAAGAGCAGAATGATACAGTAATAAGAGCAGAATGATGGATGGCACTTGTAATCTGGCCTTTATACAGGGCATGTCACATGGTTCACTGGCCAAGCACAACCAATACTTGGCATGGTTGTGATGACTCCAGAAGTACCAACAGTCTAAAAGCTTGTTGATTGGCTGCACCGCAGCCTTTAACAAGATTTATGAGTTTGGTGAACACAAACTGGAAACTGGATGTACAGTAAAAGATCCATGTTCAACGTTCTGTACTAGACACCAGGTGTCCTATACGGACTCCAAATATTACCAATGCATTCACTCATCCCTATTCATAATCAGCACAATTTTTCTAACATGATTTTATTTTGTAAGTCTGTTAGAAGGGTTTATATTTAGCAGAAATGTTTAATTTTTAACAAGGAAATTTATAAATCCTGTTTTTATGGACCTATTGAGGTTTGAATAGAACATTATAATCTTTAGATCTGAAAAGCAGTGGTCTTATGTCACTGCTTGGAATGCAAAAAGCACTATTTGATCTTTGAACAACAATTTGCTATTGCAGAAATCTTGAGGTGCCAAAAAAGCAGAAACACCCACAGTTGACCACATTTGGGAAAATAATCTCCACAAGGACTTCATATAGTGGTGTGGTGACTGGTTGAGCATTTTGAACCCCTAAATTTCATCAATTTTTATTTTAAGTTTGGGTTGAAAAAACGAAAAATGTAGGGTTTTTCTGCTATAATGTTAATATTATTATATAGAAGATCCCCACAAAAAATGACTTGGGGTCCCCCCGATAATTAGTAACTAAGGCTAAAAAGACAGCTGTGGGCTATTATAGTCTAATAAGTATAGTTAGTATAATATAAGGTATTAACCTTACATTATACTAACTAAACTTTTTACACTCTATTATAACATCATTCACATGACACAATATATACGAAAGACGAAATACATTATTTACATTACAATACAACACATCATGGAACTGGTGTGTCAGGGGCAGGAATGCAACAGCACATTCTACTACTCTTACGCATACAACAGGGCTTAGAAGATAGGAGCACATGATTAGGTTTTCTCCAGAGACCTCTCTATTCAAGCAATCTACAAGCCCTGTGACTCATGGCTAGCAAGTGACTGATGAGCTGCACATGCTTTTTCTGATCTCCTATATGTGTGCACTTTCATTATTTAATGAATATAGTAAGATGTCTGTTTAAATGTCCTTCTTATATGTTCCACACGGCAGCATGAGTTAAAATATTAGAAACTGATTTGCACTTTTTTATGCAGGCAACATACAATATTTTAACAATATATTTTTAAGAAATTATTTTTAATTATTAGGTACATTTTGCTTACGTGACATGGTTTTATTCTTAATATATGGCATCCTGAATTTGAGCTAAGTTTAGGAATGGATAGCTATTTCATGGATTCATTGAAATGTCAATCAAATAATGTTCCCACCCTCTTTTGCACCACCTCCACCCATGGTCTTATTTTTTCCTGATATGTTAGTGTGTGTAAATTTACATATTTCTGAAGATGTCTTATTTTTAGTCTGATGATGGGGAACGGATTCCAAAAACGCATATCCTTCAAGCACACTGTATGAATAAAATGTCATATTTTACCTTCTCTTTGAGCTTATGCTACATTCTGTAGGAGAGACAGAGCTAAGTGTAGGATTTTATTTATATATATTTATATATATATATATATATATATATATATATATATATATATATATATATATATATATACACAGTTAGGTCCATATATATTTGGACAGAGACAACATTTTTCTCATTTTGGTTATAGACATTACCACAATGAATTTTAAACAAAACAATTCAGATGCAGTTGAAGTTCAGGCTTTCAGCTTTCATTTGAGGGTATCCACATTAAAATTGGATGAAGGGTTTAGGAGTTTCAGCTCCTTAACATGTGCCACCCTGTTTTTAAAGGGACCAAAAGTAATTGGACAGATTCAATAATTTTAACTAAAATGTTCATTTCTAGTACTTGGTTGAAAACCCTTTGTTGGCAATGACTGCCTGAAGTCTTGAACTCATGGACATCACCAGACGCTGTGTTTCCTCCTTTTTGATGCTCTGCCAGGCCTTCACTGTGGTGGTTTTCAGTTGCTGTTTGTTTGTGGGCCTTTCTGTCTGAAGTTTAGTCTTTAACAAGTGAAATGCATGCTCAATTGAGTTGAGATCAGGTGACTGACTTGGCCATTCAAGAATATTCCACTTCTTTGCTTTAATAGACTCCTGGGTTGCTTTGGCTTCATGTTTTGGGTCATTGTCCATCTGTAGTATGAAACGAAGACCAATCAGTTTTGCTGCATTTGGCTGGATCTGAGCACACAGTATGGCTCTGAATACCTCAGAATTCATTTGGCTGCTTCTGTCCTATGTCACATCATCAATAAACACTAGTGACCCAGTGCCACTGGCAGCCATGCATGCCCAAGCCATCACACTGCCTCCGCCGTGTTTTACAGATGATGTGGTATGCTTCGGATCATGAGCTGTACCAAGCCTTCGCCATACTTTTCTCTTTCCATCATTCTGGTAGAGGTTGATCTTGGTTTCATCTGTCCAAAGAATGTTCTTCCTGAACTGTGCTGGCTTTTTTAGATGTTTTTTAGCAAAGTCCAGTCTAGCCTTTTTATTCTTGACACTTATGAGTGGCTTGCACCGTGCAGTGAACCCTCTGTATTTACTTTCATGCAGTCTTCTCTTTATGATAGATTTGGATATTGATACGCCGACCTCAGGGAGAGTGTTGGTCACTTGGTTGGCTGTTGTGAAGGGGTTTCTCTTCACCATGGAGATTATTCTGCGATCATCCACCACTGTTGTCTTCCGTGGGCGCCCAGGTCTTTTTGCATTGATGAGTTCACCAGTGCTTTCTTTCCTTCTCAGGATGTACCAAACTGTACATTTTGCCACTCCTAATATTGTAGCAATTTCTCGGATGGGTTTTTTCTCTGTTTTCACAGCTTAAGAATGGCTTGTTTCACCTTCATGGAGAGCTCTTTTGACCGCATGTTTACTTCATAGGAAAACCTTCCAAATGCAAGCACCACACCTCAAATCAACTCCAGGCCTTTTATCTGCTTAGTTGAGAATGACATAATGAAGGGATTGCCCACACCTGTCCATGAAATAGCCTTGGAGTCAATTGTCCAATTACTTTTGGTCCCTTTAAAAACAGGGTGGCACAGGTTAAGGAGCTGAAACTCCTAAACTCTTCATCCAATTTTAATATGGATACCCTCAAATGAAAGCTGAAAGTCTGAACTTCAACTGCATCTGAATTGTTATGTTTAAAATTAAATTGTGGTAATGTCTATAACCAAAATGAGAAAAATGTTGTCTCTGTCCAAATATATATGGACCTAACTGTATATATATATATATATATATATATATATATATATATATATATACTCATACCTACTTTTGAATAACCCCTTCATGACCTTGGGATTTTCCGTTTTTCCATGTTCGTTTTTCGCTCCCCTCCTTCCCAGAGCCATAACTTTTTTATTTTTCTGTCAATTTGGCCATGTGAGGGCTTATTTTTTGCAAAACAAGTTGTAATTTTGAATGACATCATTGGTTTTAGCATGTCGTGTACTAGAAAACGGGAAAAAAATTCCAAGTGCGGTGAAATTGCAAAAAAAGTGCAATCCCACGCTTGTTTTTTGTTTGGCTTTTTTGCTAGGTTCACTAAATGCTAAAACTGACCTGCCATTATGATTCTTCAGGTCATTATGAGTTCATAGACACCTAACATGACTGAGTTATTTTTTATCTAAGTGGTAAAAAAAATTCCAAACTGTGCTAAAAAAAAAAAGAAAATTGTGCCATTTTCCGATACTCGTAGCGTCTCCATTTTTCATGATCTCGGGTCGCATGAGGGCTTATTTTTTGAATGCTGAGCTGGTGTTTTTAATGATACCAATTTGGGGCAGATAGATTCTTTGGATCGCCCGTTATTGCATTTTAATGCATTGTCGTGGTGAACAAAAAACGTAATTCTGGCGTTTCAAATTTTTTTCTTGCTACGCTGTTTAGCGATCAGGCTAATGCTTTTATTTTTATAGATTGAGCGATTCTGAACGTGGCGATACCAAATATGTGTAGGTTTGATTTTTTTAATTGATTTATTTTGCATGGGGCGAAAGGGGGGTGATTTAAACTTTTATATTTTTTTATTTTTTTTCATATTTTTTTAGCTTTTTTTTACTTTTGCCATGCTTCAATAGCCTCCATGGGAGGCTAGAAGCTGGCACAACTTGATCACCTCTGCTACATAGCAGCGATCATCAGATCGCTGCTATGCAGCAGAAATGCAGGTGTGCTATGTGCGCTGACCACAGGGTGGCACTCACAGCTATCTGGGATCAGTAACCATAGAGGTCTCAATGACCTCTATGGATACTCTGCAGAAGCATCGCTGACCCCCAATCATGTTACGGGGTCAACGATGCGCTCATTTCTGGACGCCCGGTTGGAAGCACCTGTTTAATGCCACTGTCAGCGTTTGACAGTGGCATTTAACTAGTTAATAGCGACGGATGAATTGCTATTTCACCCACCGCTATTGCAGGCACATGTCAGCTGTTCAAAATAGCTGACATGTCCCGGCTTTGATGCAGGCTCACTGCCGGAGCCCGCATCAAAGCGGGGGTTCTGACCTTGGACATACTATCCCGTCCGAGGTCAGAAAGGGTAAAGAACAGTTCAGAAGTAGGGTTGAGCGACTTTTATTTTTATAGGATCGGGTCGGGTTTCACGAAACCCGACTTTCTCAAAAGTCGGGTCGAGTGAAATCGGCCGATCCTATAAAAAAGTCGGGGTCGGCCGAAACACGAAACCCAATGCAGTGCAATGGGATACTATGGTTCCCAGGGTCTGAAGGAGAGGAAACTCTCCTTCAGGCCCTGGGATCCATATTAATGTGTAAAATAAAGAATCAAAATAAAAAATATTGATATACTCACCCTCGGACGCGCCCTGGTACTAATCGGCAGGCTTCCTTCCTAAGAATGAGCGCGTGAATGACCTGCGGTGACGTCGCGGCTTGTGATTGGTCGCGAGCGGTCACATGGACAAGCCGTGACGTCATCTAAGGTCCTTCACGCGCTCATTCTTAGGAAGGAAGGCTGCCGGAAAGAAGCAGGGCGCGTCCGAGGGTGAGTATATTCCTATTAGGTATATACGCACCCTCGGACTTGCCCTGCTTCTTTCCGGCATCCTTCCTTCCTAAGAATGAGCGCGTGAAGGACCTTAGATGACGTCGCGGCTTGTCCATGTGACCGCTCGCGACCAATCACAAGCCGCGACGTCACCGCAGGTCATTCACGCGCTCATTCTTAGGAAGGAAGCCTTCCGGTTAGTACCAGGGTGCGTCCGAGGGTGAGTATATCAATATTTTTTATTTTGTTTCTTTATTTTACACTTAAATATGGATTCCGATACCGATTCCCGATATCGCAAACATATCGGAACTCGGTATCGGAATTCCGATACCAGATTCAGAAGATCGCCGACCTCATGGCCGACCCCACACAGGGGTCGGGTTTCATGAAACCCGACTTTGCCAAAAGTCGGCGACTTCTGAAAATGGCCGACCCGTTTCGCTCAACCCTATTCAGAAGTCCAATGGAGATAATGTCAGATAATGAACATTAGTGCTGAGTCGTTTTTTGCAGGATAGATAGAAATTATTAGTAGCATTTTGTGGTACATAACATATTTTGATAACCTTTAAGGATAGGATCATAGTTACCCTATACATTGCACTGAACACTTAAATTGGTATTTCCATTTAAAAAACAATGCAATTAAAGTCAAACCTCCAATAAAGCCATTCACTATAAGGCAGATGGTGTCACTTTGAATGCCGTTTGGCATCTGTTCTGATAATGTCCATCTTTTTAGGCAAGAACACAACTGTGATCGACCACACGTTTGTGTGCTATTAAAAGATGCCTAATATGACAGGACATCACTAGAAAAGAGGCCAGAAATAGTCCAAATTGACTTCATCTGCCTCATTAGAGTAATCGGTTCCATCAGGGGGTTCTGTGAACCACATTTTTGGGGGATTTACGCAGAATCCCAGTTGACTTCTCAATGTAGAGCAAAGGATAAATGTCAACTGAGCCTTGTTCCTAAATTTGGGAGGGTGAATAAACAAATAAATAACAGTGACTTTTTTTGCCATATACACTCACTGGCCACTTTATTAGGTACACCTGTCCAACTTCTTGTTAACACTTAATTTCTAATCAGCCAATCACATGGCGGCAACTCAGTGCATTTAGGCATGTAGACATGGTCAAGACAATCTCCTGCAGTTCAAACCGAGCATCAGTATGGGGAAGAAAGGTGATTTGAGTGCCTTTGAACGTGGCATGGTTGTTGGTGCCAGAAGGGCTGGTCTGAGTATTTCAGAAACTGCTGATCTACTGGGATTTTCACGCACAACCATCTCTAGGGTTTACAGAGAATGGTCCAAAAAAGAAAAAAAACCCAGTGAGCGGCAGTTCTGTGGGCGGAAATGCCTTGTTGATGCCAGAGGTCAGAGGAGAATGGGCAGACTGGTTCGAGCTGATAGAAAGGCAACAGTGACTCAAATCGCCACCCGTTACAACCAAGGTAGGCCTAAGAGCATCTCTGAACGCACAGTGCGTCGAACTTTGAGGCAGATGGGCTACAGCAGCAGAAGACCACACCGGGTACCACTCCTTTCAGCTAAGAACAGGAAACTGAGGCTACAATTTGTACAAGCTCATCGAAATTGGACAGTAGAAGATTGGAAAAATGTTGCTTGGTCTGATGAGTCTCGATTTCTGCTGCGACATTCGGATGGTAGGGTCAGAATTTGGCGTAAACAACATGAAAGCATGGATCCATCCTGCCTTGTATGGAGCATCTTTGGGATGTGCAGCCGACAAATCTGCGGCAACTGTGTGATGCCATCATGTCAATATGGACCAAAATCTCTGAGGAATGCTTCCAGCACCTTGTTGAATCTATGCCACGAAGAATTGAGGCAGTTCTGAAGGCAAAAGGGGGTCCAACCCGTTACTAGCATGGTGTACCTAATAAAGTGGCCGGTGAGTGTAGTCATACAAAGTGCAGTGTAAGTGAAAAGACAACTTTAAAGGGAACCTGTCACAATTTTTTTGGCTTAAAACCCTACCCATCACCTTTAATATAATAAGAATGGGGTTCAGGCAACCCCTTTATATCCTCAGATATGCCTCTGCATACCTCAGAAAAAAGTGTTTTATACTTGACCAGCACTGTATGTAAATTGCATGATCTGATAGAATGGGTGTCTCCACATTTTGATTAGCACCAACCAGGTAACTTTACACGCCATCACAGTCCCTTCAAATGGCCCCACTTATAAGTGCATATAAATGGATGACATCTCTCTGTCAGCCATGTAGTGCCCAAAGTCTTGTGCCTGCTCAGTGGAATCACTCGCTGTTCAATAGGGCACAGTGAGGCGCGCCAGGGCAGCTCTCCGATTCCACTGCACAGGCGCTAGACTTTCAGGCACTATGTGGAAGATAAACAGGTGCAATCCACTTACATGCACTTATAAGAGGCAGAATTTGAAGGGGCCAAGGTGGCATTTAAAGGGAGCCAGGGTGGCGCTGATCACAATGTGGAGACACCCATTGGACTAGATTGTGTAATGCATACAGCGCTGGACAAGTATAAAACACTTTTTTCTGAAGAATGCAGGGACACGTCTTAGCAAATAAAGGGGTTGCAGGAATCCTATTCTTATGAGCTTAAAGGTGATGAGCAGGGTTAATAAGCCAAACTTCTGATGACAGATTCCTTTTACTCTTTGGGTCAGTGCAATTACATTGATGCCAGGTTTATATATTATTTTATGTTTGACTACTTTGAAACACTGAAAATATTTTTATATAAATGCTTTCAGCTCTCTTCTCCAGGAGTCAGTGTGGGGGATGGGGAAGAACTGCAGAGTTAAGTATCATTACAAACACTTCTAGTAGCTCTTCTCTCATAGCTCTGCCAACTTTACTAATCATAAGCAGGCATCCATATGTGAAGGGGAAAAGAGCATGCCCCCAGTCTGTTCTCTTAAGTTCAGATTGATGAGATGTCCTGGATTTCAGCAGACCTGAGTGTGATTATCAGCTTTTGGCTTTCATCTCCAAAAGTCAGTGTGGGAGGAAGGGCTGTGCTACAGGGAAGCTAGCACTACACTTGTCTTGGCAATGTTAATGTGTTTTGATTAAGGCAATAAGCCTTCTATGAATTTGAGAGGAAAGCTAGGAAAGCTACTAGAAGTGTTGGTAATGAGACTCAATTCTGTAGCACTGCCCCTGCCCTCACACTGACTGTCATAGTTTGGATCTGAATGCTGGTAATAACTCTCAGGTCTGCTGTTCTCCAGCATGTGTTAGGCTACTTTCACACATCAGTTTTTTGCCGTCAGGCTGAATCCGGCGAATTGTGAAAAACTGATGTGACGGATCCGTTTTTTCGCCGGATCCGACTAGCTGATCCGGGGAGAAAGAGAGAGAGAGATAGAGAGAGAGAACCCCAGAAAGGGAATCGCTGAACATGCTCAGTTTAACCCCTTCCCGACCTTTGACGCATACGCTGCGTCATGAAAGTCTGTGCCTTCCCGACCTATGACGCAGCGTATGCGTCATGGAATGATCGCGTCCCTGCAGATCGGGTGAAGGGGTTAACTCCGATTTTACCCGATCTGCAGAGACAGGGGGAGTGGTGCTTCAGCCCAGGGGGGGTGGCTTCACCCCCCCGTGGCTACGATCGCTCTGATTGGCTGTTGAAAGTGAAACTGCCAATCAGAGCGATTTGTAATATTTCACCTAAAAAACTGGTGAAATATTACAATCCAGCCATGGCCGATGCTGCAATATCATCGGCCATGGCTGGAAATACTTAAGTGGACCCCCCCCACCCCACCGATCGCCCCCCCAGTCCTCCGTTAGTCCTCCGGTCCCCTCTGTCCGCCTGCCGGCTCCCCCGTCCTCCTGTCCGCTCCCTCCTTGTGTGAATAAAGCCCCCCTGTGGTCCGATCACCCCCCCTGTGCTCCGACACCCCCCCCCCACCACCCCTTCATACTTACCGATCCTCCCGGTGTCCGGCCGTCTCCTCGCTGGGCGCCGCCATCTTGGAAAATGGCCGGCGCATGCTCAGTGCGCCCGCCGAATCTGCCAGTCGGCAGATTCCTTACAGGTACATTTTGTTCGCTGTGGTAGGTTCTATCACAGCGATCAAAATTAAAAAAATAATAAATAACCCCCCCCTTTATCACCCCCATAGGGACAATAATAAAATAAAGAATTTTTTTTTTTCTTTTTCCACTAGGGTTAGGGTTAGAACTAGGGTTAGAACTAGGGGTAGGGTTAGGGGTAGGGTTAGGGTTACGGGTAGGGTTATGGCATGTGCACACAGAGCGGATCGGCAGCGGATCGGCCGCGGATCGGCCGCGGATACGCAGCGGATCGGCCGCAGATCCGCAGCGGATCGGCAGCGGATACGCAGCGGATCGGCCGCGGATACGCAGCGGATCCGCAGCGGATCCGCAGCGGATCGGCCGCGGATACGCAGCGGATCGGCCGTGGATACGCAGCGGATCGGCCGCAGATCCGCAGCGGATACGCAGCGGATACGCAGCGGATCGGCCGCGGATCGGCAGCGGATCCGCAGCGGATCGGCAGCGGATCCGCAGCGGATACGCAGCGGATACGCAGCGGATCGGCAGCGGATATGCAGCGGATCGGCCCCGGATACGCAGCGGATACGCAGCGGATACGCAGCGGATTGGCCGCGGATTCGCAGCGGATTGGCCGCGGATCCGCAGCGGATTGGCCGCTGCGAATTCGAAGCAGTTTTCCATCAGGTTTACAGTACCATGTACACCTAAGGAAAACCAAATCCGCTGTGCCCATGGTGCGGAAAATTCCATGCAGAAACGCTGCGTTGTATTTTCCGCAGCATGTCAATTCTTTGTGCGGATTCCGCAGCGTTTTACACCTGTTCCTCAATAGGAATCCGCAGGTGAAATCCGCACAAAAAAACACTGGAAATCCGCTGTAAATCCGTAGGTAAAACGCAGTGCCTTTTACCTGCGGATTTTTCAAAAATGGTGCGGAAAAATCTCACACGAATCCGCAAAGTGGGCACATAGCCTTAGGGTTAGGGTTGGAATTAGAGTTAGGGTACCGTCTCACAGTGGCACTTTGGTCGCTACGACGGTACGATCCATGACGTTGTGTCTGACACGCAGCAGCGATCAGGGACCCTGCTGAGAATCGTACGTCGTAGCAGATCGTTTGGAACTTTCTTTCGTCGCTGGATCTCCCGCTGTCATCGCTGGATCGGTGTGTGTGACAGCGATCCAGCGATGCGTTCACTTGTAACCAGGGTAAACATCGGGTTACTAAGCGCAGGGCCGCGCTTAGTAACCTGATGTTTACCGTGGTTACCAGCGTAAAAGTAAAAAAAAAAAAAAAAACGTACATACTCACATTTCGGTGTCCTTCAGGTCCCTTGCCGTCTGCTTCCCGCTCTGACTGTCTGCCGGCCGGAAAGTGAGAGCACAGCAGTGACGTCACCGCTGCGCTCTGCTCTCACTGTATGGCGGCACTCAGTCAGAGCGGGAAGCAGACGGCAAGGGACCTGAAGGACACCGAAATGTGAGTATGTACATTTTTTTTTTTTTACTTTTACGCTGGTAACCACGGTAAACATCGGGTTACTAAGCGCGGCCCTGTGCTTAGTAACCCGATGTTTACCCTGGTTACCTGGGACCTTGGCATCGTTGGTCGCTGGAGAGCGGTCTGTGTGACAGCTCCCCAGCGACCACACAATGACTTTCCAACGATCACGGCCAGGTCGTATCGCTGGTCGTGATCTTTGGTAAATCGTTATGTGAGACGGTACCCTTAGGGTTGGAATTAGGGCTAGGGTTGGAAATAGGGTTAAGATTAGGCTTGTGGTTAGGGTTAAGGATAGGGTTAGGGTTGTGTTGGGGTTACAGTTGTGGGTAGGGTTGGGATTAGGGTTAGGATTAGGGTTGGATTTAGGGTTACGGGTGTGTTGGGGTTAGGGTTGTGGTTAGGGGTGTGTTGGGGTTAGGGTTGTGATTATGGTTATGGCTACAGTTGGGATTAGGGTTAGGGGTGTGTTGGGGTTAGTGTTGAAGTTAGAATTGAGGGGTTTCCACTGTTTAGGCACATCAGGGGTCTCCAAATGCAACATGGCGCCACCATTGATTCCAGCCAATCTTGCGTTCAAAAAGTCAAATGGTGCGCCCTCCCTTCCAAGCCCCGACGTGCGCCCAAACAGTGGTTTACCCCCACATATGGGATACCAGCGTACTCAGGACAAACTGGGCAACAACTATTGGGGTCCAATTTCTCCTGTTACCCTTGCAAAAAAAAAAAATTACTTGCTAAAACATAATTTTGAGGAAAGAACAATTATTTTTTATTTTCACGGCTCTACGTTATAAACTTATGTGAAACACTTGGGGGTTGAAAGTGCTCACCACACATCTAGATAAGATCCTTTTGGGGTCTAGTTTCCAAAATGGGGTCACTTGTGGGGGGTTTCTACTGTTTAGGCACATCAGGGGCTCTGCAAATGCAACGTGACGCCCGCAGACCATTCCATCAAAGTCTGCATTTCAAATGTCACTACTTCCCTTCCGATCCCTGACGTGCGCCCAAACAGTGGTTTACCCCCACATATGAGGTATCAGCGTACTCACAACAAACTGAGCAACAAATATTGGGGTCCAATTTCTCCTGTTACCCTTGTGAAAATAAACAATTGCTTGCTAAAACATCTTTTTTGAGGAAAGAAAAATTATTTTTTATTTTCACGGCTCTGCGTTGTAAACTTCTGTGAAGCACTTGGGGGTTGAACGTGCTCACCACACATCTAGATAAGTTCCTTGGGGGGTCTAGTTTCCAAAATGGGGTCACTTGTGGGGGGTTTCTACTGTTTAGGCACATCAGGGGCTCTGCAAACGTAACATGATTCCCGCAGACCATTCCATCAAAGTCTGCATTCCAAATCGTCACTACTTCCATTCCGAGCCCCGCCATGTGCCCAAACAGTGGTTTACCCCCACATATGGGGTATCAGCGTACTCAGGAGAAACTGGACAACAACTTTTGGGATCAAATTTTTCCTGTTATCCTTGGGAAAATTAAAAAATTCTGGGCTAAAAAAATATTTTTGAGGAAAGAAAACACATTTTTTATTTTCACGGCTCTGCGTTATAAACTTCTGTGAAGCACTTGAGGGATCAAAGTGCTCACCACACATCTAGATTAGTTCCCTTGTGGGTCTAGTTTCCAAAGTGGGGTCAATTGTGGGGAGTTCCTACTGTTTAGGCACATCAGGGGCTCTGCAAATGCAACGTGACGCCCGCAGAGCATTCCATTAAAGTCTGCATTTCAAAACGTCACTACTTCCCTTCCGCTCCCCGACGTGTGCCAAAACAGTGGTTTACCCCCACATATGGGGTATCAGCGTACTCAGGAGAAACTGCACAACAACTTTTGGGGTCCAATTTCTCCTGTTACCCTTGGGAAAATAAAAAATTGTGGGTTAAAAAATCATTTTTGAGGAAAGAAAAATAATTTTTTATTTTCATGGCTCTGCGTTATAAACTTCTGTGAAGCACTTGAGGGATCAAAGTGCTCACCACACATCTAGATTAGTTCCTTGGGAGGTCTAGTTTCCAATATGGGGTCACTTGTGCGGGAGCTCCAATGTTTAGGCACACAGGGGCTCTCCAAACGCGACATGGTGTCCGCTAATGATTGAAGCTAATTTTCCATTCAAAAAGCCAAATGGCGTGCCTTCCCTTCCGAGCCCTGCCGTGCGCCCAAACAGTGGTTTACCCCCACATATGGGGTATCATCGTACTCAGGACAAACTGGACAACAACATTTGGGGTCCAATTTCTCCTATTATCCTTGGGAAAATAAAAAACTCCGGGCTAAAAATCATTTTTGAGGAAAGAAAAATATTTTTTTATTTTCATGGCTCTGCGTTATAAACTTCTGTGAAGCACCTGGGGGTTTTAAGTGCTCACTATACATCTAGATTAGTTCCTTGGGGGGTCTAGTTTCCAAAATGGGGTCACTTGTAGGGGAGCTCCAATGTTTAGGCACACAGGGGCTCTCCAAACGCAACATGGTGTCCACTAACGATTGGAGCTAATTTTCCATTGAAAAAGTCAAATGGCGCGCCTTCCCTTCCAAGCCTTGCCGTGCACCCAAACAGTGGTTTACCCCCACATATGAGGTATCGGCGTACTCAGGAGAAATTGCCCAACAAATTTTAGGATCCATTTTATCCTGTTGCCCATGTGAAAATGAAAAAAATGAGGCTAAAAAAAATTTTGTGTGAAAAAAAAGTACTTTTTCATTTTTACGGATCAATTTGTGAAGCACCTGAGGGTTTAAAGTGCTCACTATGCATCTAGATAAGTTCCTTGGGGGGTCTAGTTTCCAAAATGGGGTCACTTGTGGGGGAGCTCCAATGTTTAGGCACACAGGGGCTCTCTAAACCTGACATGGTGTCCGCTAACGATGGAGATAATTTTTCATTCAAAAAGTCAAATGGCGCTCCTTCCCTTCCGAGCCTTACCATGTGCCCAAACAGTAGTTTACCCCCACATATGAGGTATTGGCGTACTCAGGAGAAATTGCCCAACAAATTTTAGGATCCATTTTATTCTGTTGCCCATGTGAAAATGAAAAAATTGAGGCTAAAAGAAAATTTGTGTGAAAAAAAAAGTACTTTTTCATTTTTACGGATTAATTTGTGAAGCACCTGGGGGTTTAAAGTGCTCACTATGCTTCTAGATACGTTCCTTGGGGGGTCTAGTTTCCAAAATGGGGTCACTTGTGGGGGAGCTCCAATGTTTAGGCACACGGGGGCTCTCCAAACGCGACATGGTGTCCGCTAAAGATTGGAGCCAATTTTTAATTCAAAAAGTCAAATGGCGCTCCTTCCCTTCCGAGCCCTGCCGTGCGCCCAAACAGTGGTTTACCCCCACATATGAGGCATCAGTGTACTCAGGACAAATTGGACAACAACATCCGTGGTCCAGTTTCTCCTTTTACCCTTGGGAAAATAAAAAAATAGTTGCGAAAAGATCATTTTTGTGACTAAAAAGTTAAATGTTAATTTTTCCCCTATTTGTTGCTTCTGCTGCTCTGAAACACCTGAAGGGTTAATAAACTTCTTGAATGTGGTTTTGAGCACCTTGAGGGGTGCAGTTTTTAGAATGGTGTCACTTTTGGGTATTTTCAGCCATATAGACCCCTCAAACTGACTTCAAATGTGAGGTGGTCCCTAAAAAAAATGGTTTTGTAAATTTTGTTGTAAAAATGAGAAATCACTGGTCAAATTTTAACCCTTATAACTTCCTAGCAAAAAAAAAATTTGTTTCCAAAATTGTGCTGATGTAAAGTAGACATGTGGGAAATGTTATTTATTAACTATTTTGTGTCACATAACTCTCTGGTTTAACAGAATAAAAATTCAAAATGTGAAAATTGCAAAATTTTCAAAATTTTCACCAAATTTCCGTTTTTTTCACAAATAAACTCAGAAATTATCGACCTAAATTTACCACTAACATGAAGCCCAATATGTCACGAAAAAACAATCTCAGAACCGCAAGGATCCGTTGAAGCGTTCCTGAGTTATTACCTCATAAAGGGACACTGGTCAGAATTGCAAAAAATGGCAAGGTCATTAAGGCCAAAATAGGCTGGGTCATGAAGGGGTTAAAAAAAGGAATCCGTTGCCGGATTCAGCCATTTTACGAATCCGGCACCATAGGCTTCCATTAAAGCAAATGTCGGACGCCGCTGGATCCGTCGCTGTCCGTTTTTACAATGGACACAAAAAACGTTACTATGTCCTTTTTCTCCAGCTGCCTGAAAATAATAAATTTTTGAAAAACAGATGAAACATGAGGCCATCTGTCGCAATCCATCGCTAATACAAATCTATGAGAAAAAAAACGGAGGCGGTGGCAATTTCTGCCTGATCCTTTTTTTCTTATTTCGCTGGACTGTGACTGACGGTAAAACACTGATGTGTGAAAGCAGCCTTATTGTTCTGCTGTGAAGAGAGCAGAATACTTGTCAGTCTCACAGTCTTGCACTGAGCCTGATCTAAGCTACTGTGGGGGCATGTTCTTCTTTCCACAGTGTTTCTGCCTGATTATGAGTGATCAGTATCAGAAAGAGCAAGAAGTACATGCTCCCAGTGTAATTCTTCTGGTAATGGCCACTTGAACTTAAGAAGAATTAACTGTTAGATGCCAAATACTTTAATAGCTAAAATCTCGGCAACAGGGAGGACAAATTTACAAAAATGACATGTTTTATTATGCTCTGCTGTCACTATTATATTGTGTTTGCAGCTTAACATAATAAATGTGGTCATAGGTCCTCTTTAATTCATCTAGCTCCTTCTTTAAATCATCTAGATGCTAGTCTCGCAATTAACAGATTCATATAATAGATTAATCAACCCTGTTCAGCTCTAAAACCGATTGGGACCAATGCATGAAGGTGTCAACTGTCATATACATGGCATTTTTATCCATTCTAAGGTGCTAGTCACCGATTCCTTGGTGCTGTAAAAGTGTGTCCCTGAGGAATAAGGTCCCACATCCAGTGCACAGGCAATCAGTAAACTGGTATGACAAAGCTGCCTTAGCACACTGAGTATAGACTGAAAGTCATGATACTGTATTAACACACTGCATTTATAAAATTATTTTTTTTAAAGGGAATCTGTCAGCATGTTTTTGCCCCCTAATCTGAGAGCAGCATATTGTCGGGGCAAAGACCCTGATTAAAGCAATGTGTCATTTACTGGGCTGCTTGCTGTCATTTTGATAAAATCACTGTTGTTTTCCCTGCAGATCCAGCAGTTATCTAAATGTTAACCTTTGTATAACCTACCCATACCATTGATTGGCAGCTTTCTGCCCATGTACAGCGTACACAGAAAGCTGCTAATTAGTGATGGGTGAATATACTTGTTACTCGAGATTTCCCGAGCATGCTCGGGTGTCCTCCGAGTATTTTTTAGTGCTCAGAGACTTAGTTTTTCTTGCCGCAGCTGAATGATTTACATCTGTTAGCCAGCATAAGTACATGTGGGGGTTGCCTGGTTGCTAGGGAATCCCCACATGTACTTATGCTGGCTAACAGATGTAAATCATTCAGCTGCGGCAATAAAAACTAAATCTATGAGCACTAAAAAATACTCGGAGGACCCCTGAGCATGCTCGGGAAATCTCGAGTAACGAGTATATTCGCTCATCACTACTGCTAATCAATGTTGGGGCAGAGGACTACAGAGCTCAGCAATAGTCTTGACTATTTGGCATCAGGTTTACTAGTCCTCTAGTGGTAATCGCCTGCTTATGAATCTGATTTTATCAAAACTACACCAAGCAGCCCAGTAAGTGACACATCTCTGGAGTCAGAGTCTCGGTCTCTGCAAGATGCTGCTCTAAGATTAGGTGTTGACAACTCGGTGTCGGATTCTCTTTAACACACTCTAACACACAACATAAAAGCATGCTAACATTTTGACGTATGCAATATGTAAATATCACGCACACACACACAAACGAATATATTTTATAACAGCATAGAAAAGTTCCTCTAAGTCAGTAATATTCAGCAAAATTCTGAGTTATCTATTGTGGTTGCCCTTATGGTAGGACTTACCATTCCTCTGTAGCAGTTGGATGCTCATTAAACTCAACTTTATTGTAAATAAGATTAATAATAATAATAATAATAATAATAGTAATACATACTAAATTCTCATATTCCATAATGTTAATTATTATGCCAAAGTAGTGTAATAAAATATATTTTAAAATTGTCCATTTCTAGGATCTTTCACATCTTCTGCTTAGACCTGTGTCAACTGAGATTGCTTTTTATTATTTATTTATTACCTGTAATATACTTGTAGCTAAAGTTTGAATTGCACAGCAAATCCCCCAAACAAACCAGGGCTATCAGTACTATACCACATTTAAGGGTACAGTAATTGCTATAGTTTTGCTTGTAAATGGAAAAAGTCTTTCTCTAACATTGTTACTTTAGATTTGGCTTCATTATTTTTGTTTTGAACAAAAGAGAGTTGTGTTACTTAAGCTTCAATCTGTGAATGTAAGAAATTCTCTAAGAAAAGTTCTAGCATAAAAGATAATAATACATTTGTACTGTGTCTATAATAGACTTCTTTGCATGAACTTCTATGGTACTGTACGTACAGTATTCTAGGTCAGACAAAATACATTCAATCCAGACGTGATAAAGTTTTCATTGTTCACTGTAAATATATGAAGTGCAAAAAACTTTTTGCAAAAAGTAAGATGAGAATAATGCAATGGGAATAAAGGTAGAATTATACTCCTTACAATTAATATATTATATATCCAGTTCAGCCTATTTTCTTTTGTGATTCTATAATAAAAAATGGTTCATTTTCTAAAAAGAACACACTTTGACTCCTAATCTAATGTGAATTTTTTGTAATGTTACCTTTTTAATAGAAATATAAGCACATTTTTTTTCTTTGGTTGAAATTT
Organism: Ranitomeya variabilis; assembly: GCF_051348905.1. Taxonomy (NCBI): domain Eukaryota; kingdom Metazoa; phylum Chordata; class Amphibia; order Anura; family Dendrobatidae; genus Ranitomeya; species Ranitomeya variabilis. The sequence continues at coordinate 297,855,130 of NC_135237.1, read as the reverse complement.
CTTATTTTATGAAAATACAATGATTTTTCTATTTTAAAAAGCAAAAAAAAATGAGGACAGTAGACAACCTTTTCATTTTTGGATCCGTTTTCTAAATTGCCATTTATTTATATATTTATTTATTTTGAAGACAAACATATATTTTATCTTTTGTTTTCAAAGGCTAAGGTTTTGTATTGAGCATTTCACCTTGTTGCCCAGAGCACTGTATTTTCTTACTCTCATTAACCACTGAGGATGGCATCAAACATGAAGTTTTTCTGACAGTTATTTTGAAAACACACAAGAAGTAAATACAAAAACTTTGAATGGAAATAAAGGAGAGATTTCTCTAATGTTATCCCAATTATGCAGAAAAAACTGCCACAAAAACTGAAACCTGAAAAGCTGTCAGTGCAGGAAACCTGTAACAGGAAAATGTTTCCAAATCAACGATTACATTAACAGAACCTAGCCGACAAAGAGAATAAAATATATGAGCTAATTAGGGGTCCGGATAGATAAAAGGGTCATACATAGTGACAAGAGGGACAATATGACTGCCAGAACTCTAAGTGGACACAACGGATCTTCTGGGAAAAAGAATAGAAAGGGGAGGTGATCTATGAGTCCCTATTATTCCACTAAACTATCATAGATGTTGTAAAATTGGATTCTGGGCTCCCCCGGTGGCCACTTGTGGAATTGAACTTGTGTGCATCATCCCCTCTGTTCACCTGCTCCTATCAGGATGTGGGAGTCGCTATATAACCTTGCTCCTCTGTCAGTTTCTTGCCGGTCAACAATGTAATCAGAAGCCTTCTGTGCTTGTTCCTGCTACTAGACAACTCCCAGCTAAGTTGGACTTTTGTCCTTGTGTGTTTTTGCATTTTGTTCCTGTTCACAGCTGCTGTTTCGTTACTGTGTCTGGAAAGCTCTAGTGATCGGAAATTGCCACTCTGGTGTTATGAGTTAATGCTAGAGTCTTAAAGGAATTTCTGGATGGTGTTTTGATAGGGTTTTCTGCTGACCATGAAAGTGTCCTTTCTGTCTTCCTGCTATCTAGAAAGCGGACCTTGATTTTGCTAAACCTATTTTCATACTACGTTTGTCATTTCATCTATAATCACCGCCAATATATGTGGGGGCCTCTGTCTGCCTTTTGGGAAAATTTCTCTAGAGGTGAGCCAGGACTGTCTTTTCCTCTGCTAGGATTAGGTAGTTCTCCGGCTGGCGCTGGGCATCTAGGGTTAAAAAACGTAGGCATGCTACCCGGCTACTTCTAGTTGGGCGGCAGGTTTAGTTCATGGTCAGTATAGTTTCCATCTTCCAAGAGCTAGTTCTCATATATGCTGGGCTATGTTCTCTCGCCATTGAGAATCATGACAGTTTGACCGGCCAGAAAAAAAGGGTTAAATTACTGGCTGAGAAAGGAGAGAAAAAAGAAGTCTGCTACAATTTTTTTTTTTTTTTTTGTCCTCTAGTTCTGAGTGTGCTCTTAATTGAATCACTTGCTAGTCTGCCTATACTGCAGCCTTCCTCTCTTTCTCTCCTTCTAATCCTTGAATGGCTCTGTGTTCACCTGTTTCAAATGGATCTTCAGAGTGTAGCTACAGGTTTGAATAATCTCGCCACAAAGGTACAAAATTTGCAAGATTTTGTTGTTCATGCACCTGTGTCTGAGCCTAGAATTCCTTTGCCTGAATTCTTCTCGGGGAATAGATCTCACTTTCAAAATTTTAAAAATAATTGCAAATTGTTTTTGTCCCTGAAGTCTCGCTCTGCCGGAGACCCTGCACAGCAGGTCAGGATTGTAATTTCCTTGCTCCGGGGCGACCCTCAAGACTGGGCTTTTGCATTGGCACCAGGGGATCCTGCGTTGCTCAATGTGGATGCGTTTTTTCTGGCCTTGGGGTTGCTTTATGAGGAACCTCATTTAGAGCTTCAGGCGGAAAAGGCCTTGATGTCCTTGTCTCAGGGGCAAGATGAAGCTGAAATATACTGCCAAAAATTCCGCAAATGGTCTGTGCTTACTCAGTGGAATGAGTGCGCCCTGGCGGCGATTTTCAGAGAAGGTCTCTCTGATGCCATTAAGGATGTTATGGTGGGGTTCCCTGTGCCTGCGAGTCTGAATGAGTCCATGACGATGGCTATTCAGATCGATAGGCGTCTGCGGGAGCGCAAACCTGTGCACCATTTGGCGGTGTCTACTGAGAAAACGCCAGAAAATATGCAATGTGATAGAATTCTGTCCAGAAGCGAGCGGCAGAATTTTAGACGAAAAAATGGGTTGTGCTTCTATTGTGGTGATTCAACTCATGTTATATCAGCATGCTTTAAGCGTACTAAGAAGCCTGACAAGTCTGTTTCAATTAGCACTTTACAGTCTAAGTTTATTCTATCTGTGACCCTGATTTGTTCTTTGTCATCTATTACCGCGGACGCCTATGTCGACTCTGGCGCTGCTTTGAGTCTTATGGATTGGTCCTTTGCCAAACGCTGTGGGTATGATTTGGAGCCACTGGAGGCTCCGATACCTCTGAAAGGGATTGACTCCACCCCATTGGCTAGTAATAAACCACAATACTGGACACAAGTGACTATGCGTGTTAATCCGGATCACCAGGAGGTTATTCGCTTTCTGGTGCTGTATAATCTACATGATGTTTTGGTGCTGGGATTGCCATGGCTGCAATCTCATAACCCAGTCCTCGACTGGAGAGCTATGTCTGTGTTAAGCTGGGGATGTAAAGGAACTCATGGGGACGTACCTTTGGTTTCCATTTCATCATCTATTCCCTCTGAGATTCCTGAATTCTTGTCTGACTTTCGTGACGTTTTTGAAGAACCCAAGGTTGGTTCACTACCTCCGCACCGGGAGTGCGATTGTGCCATAGACTTGATTCCGGGTAGTAAATACCCTAAGGGTCGTTTATTTAATCTGTCTGTGCCTGAACACGCTGCTATGCGAGAATATATAAAGGAGTCCTTGGAAAAGGGACATATTCGTCCTTCGTCATCTCCCTTAGGAGCCGGTTTTTTCTTTGTGTCTAAGAAAGACGGCTCTTTGAGGCCGTGTATTGATTATCGACTTTTGAATAAAATCACGGTTAAATATCAATATCCGTTACCACTGCTTACTGATTTGTTTGCTCGTATAAAGGGGGCCAAGTGGTTCTCTAAGATTGATCTCCGTGGGGCGTATAATTTGGTGCGAATCAAGCAGGGGGATGAGTGGAAAACCGCATTTAATACGCCCGAGGGCCATTTTGAGTATTTGGTGATGCCTTTTGGTCTTTCAAATGCCCCTTCAGTCTTCCAGTCCTTAATGCATGACATTTTCCGCGATTATTTGGATAAATTTATGATTGTGTATCTGGATGATATTCTGATTTTTTCGGATGACTGGGACTCTCATGTCCAGCAGGTCAGGAGGGTTTTTCAGGTTTTGCGGTCTAATTCCTTGTGTGTGAAGGGTTCTAAGTGTGTTTTTGGGGTTCAAAAGATTTCTTTCTTGGGATACATTTTTTCCCCCTCTTCCATCGAGATGGATCCTGTCAAGGTTCAGGCTATTGGTGATTGGACGCAACCCTCTTCTCTTAAGAGTCTTCAGAAATTTTTGGGCTTTGCTAACTTTTATCGTCGATTTATTGCTGGTTTTTCTGATGTTGTAAAACCATTGACTGATTTGACTAAGAAGGGTGCTGATGTTGCTGATTGGTCCCCTGATGCTGTGGAGGCCTTTCGGGAGCTCAAGCGCCGCTTTTCTTCCGCCCCAGTGTTGCGTCAGCCTGATGTTGCTCTTCCTTTTCAGGTTGAGGTCGACGCTTCTGAAATCGGAGCTGGGGCGGTGTTGTCGCAGAGAAGTTCCGACTGCTCCGTGATGAGACCTTGTGCTTTTTTTTCCCGTAAATTTTCGCCCGCCGAGCGGAATTATGATATTGGGAATCGGGAGCTTTTGGCCATGAAGTGGGCTTTTGAGGAGTGGCGTCACTGGCTTGAGGGGGCCAGACATCAGGTGGTGGTATTGACTGACCACAAAAATTTAATTTACCTTGAGTCTGCCAGGCGCCTGAATCCTAGACAGGCGCGCTGGTCGTTGTTTTTCTCTCGGTTTAATTTTGTGGTGTCGTACCTACCGGGTTCTAAGAATGTTAAGGCGGATGCCCTTTCTAGGAGTTTTGAGCCTGACTCCCCTGGTAATTCTGAGCCCACAGGTATCCTTAAAGATGGAGTGATATTGTCTGCCGTTTCTCCAGACCTGCGGCGGGCCTTGCAGGAGTTTCAGGCGGATAGACCTGATCGTTGCCCACCTGGTAGACTGTTTGTTCCTGATGATTGGACCAGTAGAGTCATCTCTGAGGTTCATTCTTCTGCGTTGGCAGGTCATCCTGGAATCTTTGGTACCAGGGATTTGGTGGCAAGGTCCTTCTGGTGGCCTTCCCTGTCACGAGATGTGCGAGGCTTTGTGCAGTCTTGTGACGTTTGTGCTCGGGCCAAGCCTTGTTGTTCTCGGGCTAGTGGATTGTTGTTGCCCTTGCCTATCCCGAAGAGGCCTTGGACGCACATCTCGATGGATTTTATTTCGGATCTGCCTGTTTCTCAGAAGATGTCTGTCATCTGGGTGGTGTGTGACCGTTTCTCTAAGATGGTCCATCTGGTTCCCTTGCCTAAGTTGCCTTCTTCTTCCGAGTTGGTTCCTCTGTTTTTTCAAAATGTTGTTCGTTTGCATGGTATTCCTGAGAATATCGTTTCTGACAGAGGGACCCAATTCGTGTCTAGATTTTGGCGGGCATTCTGTGCTAGGATGGGCATAGATTTGTCTTTTTCGTCTGCTTTCCATCCTCAGACTAATGGCCAGACCGAGCGGACTAATCAGACCTTGGAGACATATTTGAGGTGTTTTGTGTCTGCGGATCAGGATGATTGGGTTGCTTTTTTGCCTTTGGCGGAGTTCGCCCTCAATAATCGGGCCAGCTCTGCCACCTTGGTGTCCCCGTTTTTCTGTAATTTGGGGTTTCATCCTCGATTTTCCTCCGGTCAAGTGGAATCTTCGGATTGTCCTGGAGTGGATGCTGTGGTGGAGAGGTTGCATCAGATTTGGGGGCAGGTGGTGGACAATTTGAAGTTGTCCCAGGAGAAGACTCAGCTTTTTGCCAACCGCCGTCGTCGTGTTGGTCCTCGGCTTTGTGTTGGGGACTTGGTGTGGTTGTCTTCTCGTTTTGTCCCTATGAGGGTTTCTTCTCCTAAGTTTAAGCCTCGGTTCATCGGCCCGTACAAGATATTGGAGATTCTTAACCCTGTGTCCTTCCGTTTGGACCTCCCTGCATCCTTTTCGATTCATAATGTTTTTCATCGGTCATTGTTGCGCAGGTATGAGGTACCGGTTGTGCCTTCCGTTGAGCCTCCTGCTCCGGTGTTGGTTGAGGGTGAGTTGGAGTACGTTGTGGAAAAGATCTTAGACTCTCGTGTTTCCAGACGGAGACTCCAGTATCTGGTCAAATGGAAGGGATACGGTCAGGAGGATAATTCTTGGGTCACTGCCTCTGATGTTCATGCCTCCGATCTTGTCCGTGCCTTTCATAGGGCTCATCCTGATCGCCCTGGTGGTTCTGGTGAGGGTTCGGTGCCCCCTCCTTGAGGGGGGGGTACTGTTGTGAAATTGGATTCTGGGCTCCCCCGGTGGCCACTTGTGGAATTGAACTTGTGTGCATCATCCCCTCTGTTCACCTGCTCCTATCAGGATGTGGGAGTCGCTATATAACCTTGCTCCTCTGTCAGTTTCTTGCCGGTCAACAATGTAATCAGAAGCCTTCTGTGCTTGTTCCTGCTACTAGACAACTCCCAGCTAAGTTGGACTTTTGTCCTTGTGTGTTTTTGCATTTTGTTCCTGTTCACAGCTGCTGTTTCGTTACTGTGTCTGGAAAGCTCTAGTGATCGGAAATTGCCACTCTGGTGTTATGAGTTAATGCTAGAGTCTTAAAGGAATTTCTGGATGGTGTTTTGATAGGGTTTTCTGCTGACCATGAAAGTGTCCTTTCTGTCTTCCTGCTATCTAGAAAGCGGACCTCGATTTTGCTAAACCTATTTTCATACTACGTTTGTCATTTCATCTATAATCACCGCCAATATATGTGGGGGCCTCTGTCTGCCTTTTGGGAAAATTTCTCTAGAGGTGAGCCAGGACTGTCTTTTCCTCTGCTAGGATTAGGTAGTTCTCCGGCTGGCGCTGGGCATCTAGGGTTAAAAAACGTAGGCATGCTACCCGGCTACTTCTAGTTGTGCGGCAGGTTTAGTTCATGGTCAGTATAGTTTCCATCTTCCAAGAGCTAGTTCTCATATATGCTGGGCTATGTTCTCTCGCCATTGAGAATCATGACACATAGACCTTTCTCTTGTGAAAGTTGGCACCCTATTAACCTGCGCATTGGCGCCTCCACTCAATGGCGGCTGTCCCTAATGGTTACTTACTCTAGTTGCCAACTATCCTAAAGGAAAGAAGAAAAGGTAAGATGCTCATTGAGCCCATTGGGGTTCATGGTTTGTAGATAGAAAATCCATTTTGTCTCTTTTTGTAAAATTTGTTTGACCCAATTACCTCCTCTAGGGGTTGGATGGATTCTGTCAATACCCATTACTTTGATAATGCCTATGTCTCCTTGATATACCAGGTTGATGTGATTTGCTACAGGTGTGTCCCTTTTGCATGTCTCTTTATATACTTTGAACATTTGATAAACTTAATTAAAAATATGCATGTTAGGATGATTTGTCCATCTGCTAACCACATATTAGGACCTCTTTTCCCTTCTTGTACCATGTACTTGCAGCGCCCCAGAGACTGCCGCTAAGGGGAGTGATGGTACGTCTGATTGCACTAAAAGAGTTCACCTGACCAGGTATCACAGTCACACATTACACTTCACACTCTGGCCACCAGGGGGAGCAAAAGGTTCTATGTATTAGGCCACTCCTCACACTCTGGTAAAACTGGGGGTTGGATAGGAAGTTAGAGAGAAGCTGACTGGGTTTTGCCCAGGTAACATCTAGTGAGAGGAGAGCATTACTTGGGAAGATTCAGGGGGGTCCCTGTCAGGGGTGGGATCCTGACAGAGGCCTAGCAAAGGACAGATCGTTACGGAGCCGTTCCTGCACCTCATTGCGGCGGCATCTTAAGAAAGGACACGAAGTGAAGGATATTGTGGAGAAGTGAGAAACGAGATCACAGCACAAAAGCGATAGAACCAGAAGGAGTCGTGCCCCGAGATCGGCAACATCCTACTGGGGCGCATAGCCAGCGGCCGGAACGCCGAGGAAGTAATAGACTCTACGCATTACTTTGAACTATGGCCGGGCAGTTAACTTTAGGTTGGCTGTCTCACCTTTTACACCTAATGAAGACAACGGAGGCAATTGTGGGAGAGGGGCATCTCTAGGGTCCCTATAAAATAACTCCAGGCCTACCCCGTCATACGGGTGCATCCTATCAATATCATCTGGGGGACGAAGAGAGAAAGAACAGAAACATACACGACAGTTGTGAGGACTATCCCGTGGTGCTCAGCAGGGAAGTACTACAACACCCAGGCAGTAGTAGGTAGGCTACTGATTTCCACCTGCAAAGGGAACTCTGGATGTGCCTTCGGACCGGCCGGTCTCAGCCAGCCCTGTTAGCAGTGCTCTGGATTGTGGATGCCGAAGCCTTCAGTAAAGCGGTAAAGAGACTGCAACCCTGTGTCCTCGTCATTTACTGCGATTTACACCGTCACCTACATCTTTAATTGGGCGCCCCTTAGCAGGGCCACGGGCCGGGTCAGGCCACCGTGACATCTCCAGAACCGAGAGAGACCCGGTACCGAGTACCCCGCTGCCCTGCGTTTGGGGGCCGCTCCATACTCCTCTGACTTTTTTTATGTATTTTATGGTTTTATTACATATATTCTGCTATACTTTGTAATAGTCTTCCATTTTCATAGGTTTTTATACAAAAAAATGTTTTGGAGTCCTGATCAGTACTATGACAAATTGTCCTTCCATTTTTATTAGAAAAATTTACAAATGTTACTCTTGGTAGGAAAAACCAAAGCAAAAATAATAGTAGAATTATGTGTCTCCAAGAGGTTAAAAGCCCATGAAATGATTGTACATGAATTATCCTGTCCAGAAAATAGAAGCCATGTAGTAGAAATGCAACATACAGTATGTATCAATGATAAGGTCTCACTGTTAGATATGAAGTACAAAAGCAAATGTCAAATTTCCCCTTTTCTATCACCTGATTTACATGTAGAGATCAAAGAAGACTTTCAATCTATCAGAATATTTTATATTGACAAGATGTAGTGCAGCAAGTTTCTCACAGGATGAAAATGTACAACACATTCCCAAGAGATATTTTGCATATTGCTTTATGCAAATTCTATTTGATGGAAAATCATGAGAATATTCTGCTCCATGATATTATTAGCATTTGCCTGCCAATGTAAACTAATGGCAATTCACATAACTCTATCCCTGGGGAAGAAAAAGAGAAAAGCTGCACACATTTAAAGTAGTAACTGTGCGAGGGTTCTAGTAAAGATATAGAAACGCAAATCTGGGCATATATATATTTGCCAAGTAAAAAAAAATGCTTTGCAGCTAGAGATGAGCAGATCTGACCAAATACAAATTTGCCAAACCCCGAGACATTTGATTTGCAGCAAAGCTATTCTTCTTCTATGTCCCATATTGGCTTTATGATCTATCCATACTAAATGTAAAGAAAAATACCTCAAAAAAACAAACAAAAAATACTACTCACCTCAACTGCTGCACCATTTTTCACTGTGTGCCATCCACTCTCAGAACTTCTTATTTCCTTACGTCACGAATTGCAGCACGCAGACTACCTGCAAGACCAAAGGTCATATTCCAAAGTGAAGACACTGGAGAATGGAAAACCATAGCGAAAAGCATAATTCTGAAGATTGGATAAGCAGTAAACATTGAAGTATTTTTTTACTGTTTACCAGTCAACTCGCTTGCATGGATTTATCTGGGAAGTTCGATTCACAGATAGACTAATTTCTGCAAATTGTATGTCGCTTATAATGCTCTGAAGTCACACTAGACCCCCTGAGCAACAAAAATATCACATGTAAAAAATAAAAAAATGCCTGTTTGTTAAGCAATCCCCACATGTGTTGAGGCTGACTAACAGTCGCAAATCATATAGCCACAGATGCTCGAACATAATACACGGTCATGCCCAGATGCTCAGATAACACCCAAGCATGTTCGCTCATCACTACACCTTAACGCTCATCTCTCCAGCCTCTCTGCTCCACTCTGCCACTCAACCGGTCCAAGATGCATCTTTTTATTACCACCGCTCACACTGTGCTCTACTCACGTGCACAAAAGGTCACAAAGTGATAATGCCACTGCATGCACTGTGAACCTATGTGTGCATGCACACTCCCATCCCAGTGTCACGGCAGTAATCTTAATGCTTCATCAATGCTGCCCTACTCAGTATGGTCATCACATGGCTCGCTGAGCTTTGCTTCTTGCAGCACTCCTGTATCTTAGGGTGATTTCCATTTTACCTTAAGGGGTGTGGCCGGTCTCTGCAGGAATCTAACCCTGCTATGTCCTGCAGAGATAAGATTCCCCCTGCCTATCTCGAATCAGCAGGCTCTATATCTGGCAGCTCCTCCCAACACTTCTTGCCCTAATGTTGGTTCCTGGCCTGTTTGTTCAGAAAGAGTACTGTTTGTGCATTTTATGTTTGATTCTGTCTGTTACTGATGCACCTAATGTCCTGTCTGATATCTTCGTTCCTGACCTCTGCTATGTATCCTGAACATGTGCTGCCTGACTCGACCTTGGACTGTCTGACCATGTTTTTGTTTTGCCCTCCTGTACTGTGCTCTTGTGCCTCTGACACTCCAGTCAGCTGCTGCAGTCCCGAGGACGGACTGCCCTGGAGTGGTAGTACCTGGTCACTACCTGCAGCAAAGCCTATCCTCACCACCAAAGGCTCTAGCAAAAAAGCAGGTAGTCACTTAGTCATGCCCCTCCAGGATAAGCTTGGCCTGTCACACAGTGGGTCCATATCCACCAGCATTACATTTGCCCTCCAGCATTACACTCAAAACTCATCATTGTGAGAAGTCCTTGCCTATTGTAAAAAGGCTGTGGTTTTCAGCGTGAGCAACAATAATAAGAAGATATGGAGAGGACAAGACATGTCATGGTGAGAAGAAGTGAGTGATGAGGTGAGCATACCCTATTAATTGCCTTTTATGGTTTAGAAACAGGCAGTCTCATGCTACCGTTTTGATGAATTTATGCAAAAGCAAATTACAAAAATCCACATTTTGAAGAATGTGGATTTTTTTGAAATTCAAGTAGAATTCAATTGCACATGGAATATATTTGCTCATCTCTATCTGAATGAGAGTACCACATTGCTTCTATATCAGGCATACAAGTACCTTGTATCATTCATGCATGATGTCTTCATCACAGACTCTTACTTACACAAGAAATATTGCACTGCAAGTGATATAGCAATGTCCCCGAGCACGCAGAACAGTTGACTTACAGCTTATGTGGAAATAATCAGTTAGTAAACTATCAAAATATCTGCCAGTCTATTCAAACAACGTTATACAGTATTATAAGAATGTATCAAGTTATATCTTGCACAAGAGGCATCTACTCTGGAGTACATATGTTATATATAGTTCATTTAACATGTATGACAAGCTTAATAGTATAGAAATAACAGTGTATGATATTGCTGGTGCAAAACTTGAAATAAAAGATCTACTGATTTAATCAATTACATTTCTCGGAATCATACAAGAATAATGAATAGAATACTGCGTAGCTGTTGCAAGATAAAAAATGCATGCATAGCACAGTAGCCTATGCTAGGGGTGTCAAATAATTTATCAAGCTCCATAGTATACATAGAGCAGTTCTTTACTATGTCCTATAGAGAATGCTATATAATATATTGTCAAGAAAAATGTGTACGCAACCCAAATAGTTCACAGTCCACTATAAATAAGACATTCTGGTGAGACATACTGATAAGAAGAGAAAGTAGGGTAAGATCTAAGATGTAACAACTCACATATTCTCCATAAGACATTCTATATTTCACTAGATAGTAAATATTTGGCAAAGAATAGGGCATAAACTCAAGTGTGGTAAAACCACAATTCTTTATATATGATATAATTAGTCAATGTAAAATATGCAAATTGTACGTCCTTTATGGGTGAATAAAAGGATTAAGATTTACAGATAAGCTCTTGCCTCTATATCAATCTAGTGGAAGCTAGTATGAAATATAACATAGATGGGCGATAAAACTCAAAATAATTGTTGTACATAAAAGAAACTATTTTTAATTATAATTAGGATTTTCAGTATTGTCAGTGCATACACTGTGCACTAAACAATGATATTCGCAGTTTCAAGGGGAAAATCAGAAAATTAGATAAATACTCACTAACAATATACAAGTAAAATATCTCGTCTTGGGAAGGGACCAGAAATCCTTCTGTACTCAGTGACACTGCTTTGATAATTGTCTATGAGATAGACCGCTTCCATGGATGCAGATAAGGTACACAGTCATAGTGCAACTGCTATAGAAGCAGTAAGTAGTCTCAGAGACATGTTAGTAATTCTTTCAAGATAACCCATCTTTGTGGTTACATCGACATGCACCAGGCGACTCTTCCCTTTAATCCATGGGCTAATCTTTTTTTTTTAAAGTGTAAATTTGTATTAAATTTTACATGTAACCAAACTCAAACAACAGATCCAGATAAGCCAAATGTTAAGAGAGAGAAGTCCTAAGCACCAACCTGAGCCCAATAATAACCCATGGGGCCCAAATGATATCAAACCTGTCCACTTCAGCTCTCAGCAAAGCCGCCATGTAATCCATTCTACGGATGTCTTTAGTAAGTGTTGGTGGGAAGGAGGAGAGGTCTGTTTCCAATTAAGGGCTATCAAACATCTTGCTGCAGTGAGAATATGTAATAGCACCTTACCCAAGTTCTTCCCATCCCTCTAGGGGAGACTTTAAGGAGAAAAGGGCTAATCTTTTAGTGTAAGCACCCTGCAGGGTTTCCAGCCATGCAGAAATTCATGGACATTCCCTAAACAATGTCTCATTTTTCCCCTATGCATAATAAATAAATTTGATGTTTTCATGACTTTTTTAAAGCTAGAGAATTGTACAGATTATCATATCTGCAGTTATCATTTTACAATTCACAGTAAATGCAGTTAATATTTTTTATATACAAATATTATATAATAATAATCTTTTTATTTATATAGCGCCAACATATTCCGCAGCGCTTTATAGTTTGCACACATTATCATTGCTGTCCCCGATGTGGCTCACAATCTAAATTCCCTATCAGTATGTCTATGGAATTATATAGTAGAAACTTAATTTATTATGGGTTTACAGTGTGTCAGTAAAAAATTTAGTTTATGGCTGGTGTCACACTTTTGAGTGCAAGTGAAACTCAAATCAATATCCAGCACTGCCACCGGCACTTAGGACCAGAGCATTCAGTTGCATGTATTACTATGCAGCCGCACGCTCCGGTTCTAAGTGCCGTCAGCAGTGCCAGGGATTGATTTCTTAGAGACTCACGCAAATTTCTCGCATTGCACATGCAAGTGTGATCCTGGCCTATCTGTGATTTCTTGATAAGATGTCTAGAAAAAATGAAAAATCAAGTTGGCGGCCATGTTGCTATGAAGGGTTGCAGCCACCAAAAGTGACCATGCTGTTCACAGACTTACCTTAAATGCAGGTGAATCTGATTTTGTTTTCCTTTATTGGGTACAAATATGTATATCAGGATGAATAATCAGTAGAATATATCAACCTGAGGAAACCTGAGCTTCACCAACGATACCTTCTATTAATCCTTCCATTTCCCCTTGGATTTGGCATGTTTCACAATGCTGTTTTTTGTTAGAAAGGTATTGCATACATAGATATACAGTACACAAGAGATATTTTGTGCTTTTTTTTCCTGGTTTAATCTTATATATTTATGTGGTTTTATATTCTATTTAGGAACTGATTATAAAGTATATAGTCTCACAGTTTTTCATATTTTTCTGTTTAACTGGATAAGATGACTGAATGAGAAAACACTTGGCAAATGAGATTTAATGTAGATAAATGTAAAGCAATGCACATAGGACGGAGTAATCCTATTTCCGCATATACATAAGATAGGACCAAACTTCAGACTGCAGAACAGGAGAAGAACTTGGGTATTCTGGTTACAAGTAAGCTGAGCAGCAGTACTCAATGTCAAGCAGTAGCCGCAAAAGCAAACAAGATCTCAGCATGTATACAAATAAAGATAAAATCCTAAGATCCTAACATGTTATTACCTCTTTATAGATCATAGTTGAGGCCACATCTAGAATATGGGATCCGGTTTTGGGCTCCACATTTTTAAAAGGATATTCAGACGTTAGAGAGGGGGGCAACTAGATTATTACAAGGGAAAGAAGGCCTCTCATATGAAGAGAGGTTGGAAAAGTTAGCCTTGTTCAGTGAAGAGAAAAGACACCACAGAGGAGATAGTATTATTATTATTATTTGTTATGAGGAGATCTTATTTACATGTATAAATTTATGTGTGGCCAGTACAGTGGACTGGCACATGATTTTTTCTTTCCAAAGACCATATTAACGATCAGGGGGTACGCAATGCGGGTGGAAAAAAAGGCATTTCCGACAGCTAAATAGGAAAGGATGCTTTACGTTAGAGCAGTCACATTGTGGAGTTCTCTACCAAAGGAGGTAGTAATGGCAGACATTATAACAGCTTTTAAAAAAGGGCTGGACAATTTCCTCAATATACATAATACTGTGGGTTATAGTTAATTTAGCGATAAAATAAAAAAATAGTGGAGAAAGGTTGAACTTGATGGACTCCAGTCTTCTTTCAACCCACAGTATGTAACTATGTACCAAATTTTTCAAACCATAAGACGCACTTTTTTTCCCACAAAATTTTTTGGGGAAATGGGGGTGCGTCTTATGGTCCCAATATACTTACAAATCCTGTGGCGGTGGCAGCAGCGGCGGTCCCGATGCAGCCTCCATTCCCAGGCTGGTGCAGCTGTGGTGACACAGCGGCACTGTGTTTTGGTGGTGGCAGGCTGTGCTCCGGGGCATTGGCAGTGGTGCTCTGTGTTCGATGGGGGCTCCGCCAGCATTTTGTCAAAGCCCCAGAGGCCCCCGCACATCCGTTGCTGCCATGTTGCAATGGCCTCAGGGAACATGGCCTCCGGGAAGATTCTCCACCGGTCAGGGAGCGGCGCATGCTCAGATTCAGATCTTGTTCCGAGATCTCAGGAGACAAGATCTTGGGATGAGATCTTGTTGCCTAGATTTAAATCTGAACATGCACCACCCCCTGCCCAGCGGCCATATTCCCGAAGGCCATATTCCCGGAGACAACTGCAAAATGGCAGCAATGGGTGTGCGGGGGCCTCGGGGCTTTGACAAAATGCCAGCGGAACCCCCACGGAGAACAGAGAGCCACTGCCACTGCACTGGAGCACAGCCCCCATGCCTCGGAGCACAGCCCCCCTTCTCCAGCAGAGAGCCCCTGCCCCAGCACAGAGCCCCTGCCCTAGTACAAAGCCCAAGGACAAAGCCCAAGCACAGAGCCCCTGCAGAGAGCCCCTGCCCCAGCACAGAGCCCCTGCCCAGCACAAAGCCCCTGCCCAAGCACAGAGCCCCAGTACAAAGCCCCTGCCCCAGCACAGTGTCCCTGCCCCAGCACAGAGCCCCAGCATAGAGCCCCTGCCCCAGCACAGAGCCCCAGCACAGAGCCCCTGTACATAGCCACTGCGGCAGCACAAAGCCCCAGCACAGAGCTCCTGCCCCAGCACAGAGCCGCCACCACCACACCAGCTTGGGATGGGATTTCCCGGAGGCCACCAAACCAGCCTAGACCACCGAATGACCCCTGTGACCACTCCTCCACCTGTGCATATCCCTTCCTTGCTAAGCTGAATACGGACTGTAAGACGGACTCCCATTTGACACATTATTTTTTTCCCTATTTTCCTTCTGAAAATTTGGGGTGCGTCTTATGGTCCGGTGTGCCTTATATTCCGTAAAATACGGTAACTATTTATTAGCATGTTTCCAATAAAGTATATATTTTTATGCTATATGCAGCGTTTGAAATCTATTTTATAGAACACTGTTTTTCTTCTTTTTTGGGGGGTGTGAACAATGGTGATTGCTTTTTCTGGATCTACAGGTATGTAGCACCTGCTTGGTTGTACAGGAGTTGTGTCTGCCCAATACTTTCAACCCTTTTATCCCCTGAGATTTTTTTTGTTTTTTTCATTTTTTCTCCTTTTCTTCCAAGCAGCATAACTTTTTTGTTTTTTTGATTCAAATTGCTGTATGAGGGTTTTGTTTTCTGCAGGTCGAGTTGTAACAATTGAATAACACATTAATTTCATCATGTGATGCATTGGAAAGCAGAAAAAATGTTTTTGCTTTATTATTTACCATGTTCATTACATCATAAAACTGAACTGGCAATATGTGTCTCCATATCAATATGAGTATGTGGACATACATACAAACATGTATAGTTTTTTTTTATTCAGGTGGTGAAAATATTTTGGGAAATTAGTGCCAAAAAATTGTTTTCTTTTGTTTACATTTTCTGAGACCTGTAACATTACCATGTTTTGGTATATGGGGCTGTGTGAGGGCAAATTGTTTGCGCCCTGAGCTGACATTTATACTGACACCTCTTTAGGGTAGATACAATGTTTTGTTCACCTGTTATTGCATGTGAGAGACCTAGCTTTCACATTTTCTTTATTGCAGAACCGTTTGAGGCCTTATTTTTTGCATAAATAATTGTTGTTCATATTGGTACAGTTTTTGGATACATATAACTTTTTGATAACTTCCTATAATTTTTTAGGTGAAATTAACAAAAACTGCAATTCTGGAATAGTTTTTAAAATTTTATGAACAGTCAAATAAATAATAACATAATTTTACTGTACATGTCGTTATGAATATGGCGGTACCAAATATATGGTTATATACTGTATGTACAATGTTTTTATTATTGAAACTGGGATTTTTTTTTACTTTTGAGTTTTTTATACTTAATAACATTTTTTATTTTAAATGTATTACAATGCTTATTAGACCCATAAGGGCACTTGAACATGTGATCATTTGATCACATATAATACACTGTACAACTTATGTAGTAAAGTGCAAAATCTAACCCGTCCGTTTTCGACTGACAGTATATCAAGTCTTGCCTTCTGTGTAATCTCATAGTCTGAGGTATATGACACATCATTTTTAAAACTTCAGTTGCAACAGTATCCCATCTGCACCCCCTCAATCTTACTGTGAAGGTGCCAATGGGCTGACACAGAGATCGAACTTCCTATATTTCCTCACATGTCGATGTCACTATTGACAGTGGAATTTTAAGAGTTGAAAAACTAGCTCCATCCAGTCCTAGAACACGCAGCAAGATCTCACCTATACTATATGTACCAGATGACTCCTGCTGTGGTTGACACAGGCAGAACTCTGTGCTCATGCCATCCCTATATTGTAAGCATTTGTCAGATTTCTGGAAACCAATTTCAATCTTGACATACAGTTTTGTGTTTTTCTGGAAACGGCTTAATTAGAGGAGATACACATAATCTTATAATTTCTGCATGCATACATTTTATTCACACCTTTAAATAAAGCCATAAGCTATTAATTAGGTATCACTTAATTTCATTAAAATTTATTACAATTGATTTTGACAGCTTGACATAACCTTCTGTATCTATTACTTATGAGAATTAAAAGAAAAAGCATATTAAAAATGTGCTTTTTGAAGGACCCATCACCTTCAAACATACTGTAGCATATAACAGTAAAGGTACTATATGTATCAATAAACATGGAATAAATTATCGTTGAAAGCTTAATGACTGTAATTGCAAGAATGATGTTGTGAAAGTGTCACAGTTCATGGGAGAAGCCATATTCAGCTCTGCCTAATGAATTCTAATGAGACATGCCTCAAGCTGTTTGCTGACCAGTATATACACGAAGGAAAAGTCATGAAATTATGAAAATCACAGGTACAGAGACAGTTTATTGATATGCAGATGATGCCCCACTCACCGACGGCTCTCCCTTTTGACCCTAAGGGGAAACTTAACAAAGAAACACCACCACCAACACCTATAGTTACTTAAAGTGCATTTGTGCAAAAGTGCTTATCAAGAGACTGCATCAGTCTGTTTGGGTAGTTCCCAGACTTTCTTAGGGTTTTCAAATTCACACAAACCCTGATAACTTAGGTGTGCTAGGGGATAATTTGTGCACAATACCAAAAATAGAGACAATTCTCAAAAATAGCAACAGCTATTAAATCCTTATCCTTGTTCACCCTTCATCAGATATAACATAACAGGGTATAACCAATAGCCTACATGTGCATCCTCAAGATGTTACACTTTCTATATTCCCTAGTTTCACAAGTCAGACAAATGCAGGGAAATAATCAAAAAAATTGATGAGTGAAATTTATACTCATCCAAAATGACGCCCCACCCGATGTGTTTCTCCCCAGGACAGTAACCCGAGGTTCATTAGGGAAAGGAACAGGGATAATCCCAACATGAGGCAGCTATAATAAGCCGTGTCTCGTCATCACCGCTTGCAATAAAGAGCCCTTTATTGCAAGCGGTGATGGCGAGACGTGGCTTATGTTGTATGCTTGTGGTTTTTTTTATACATTTAACACATTAGCGGGATGATGGGACAACTACTGTCCCATCATTGGCTAATGTGTCACTCACTGTCACTGTAGCAGGCATAGCCAGATGGGACTTGCAGTCCCATCGGACGACGCCTGCACACACAAACATGCAGTGCCACATACACCCGAACAGACCGCAGACCCCCCGGACAGGCCGCAGACCCCCCGGACAGGTCTCAGACCCCCAGACAGGCCACAGACCACCCGGAAAGCCTGCAGACCACCCAGACAGCCCACAGACCCAGCACGGAGAGGCTGCAGACCCCCGGACAGCCCACAGACCACCCAGACAGCTCGCAGACCAACCGGACAGCCCGCAGACCCGGCACGGAGAGAGACAGCAGACCCCCGGACAGCCTGCAGACCACCTGGACAGCCTGCAGACTCAACACGGAGAGCTTGCAGACCCCGCCTGCACACACACACGCAAAGAGTCACCACCCACACTCCACCCACACTCTTCCCCCCTCCCGAACTGCAGCATTTCCTCCTCAGCTAAACCGCAGATCTTTTTTACATCTGCAGGTTTGCTGTGGAAGTGCCCAACTCAATGCAAGTCATTGGGTGCAGAAACACTGCAGTTCCGCACAAAGAATTGACATGCTGCGGAAAAAACAACGCTGCGTTTCCGCGCAGTTTTTTCCGCAGCATGTGCACATGTTCATTTTCCATAGGTTTACATGGTACTGTAGACTGTATGGAAAACTGCTGCAGATCCGCAGCGTCAAAAATGCTGCAGATCCACAGTAAAAACCGCAACGTGTGAACATGGCCTTAGAGATGAAGGTGTCAAAGATGAAAACTGCAGTACTGCAATAATGGTTTTTAGCTTGTTTGGTGTTGTTAACTTCAGTATAAAGAGGTAATCAGTGCTCAGGACTAGTGTTGAGCGATACCGTCCGATACTTGAAAGTATCGGTATCAGAAAGTATCGGCCGATACCGGCAAAGTATCGGATCTAATCCGATACCGATACCCGATACCAATACAAGTCAATGGGACTCAAGTATCAGACGGTATCCCTGATGGTTCCCAGAGTCTGAAGGAGAGGAAACTCTCCTTCAGGCCCTGGGATCCATATTAATGTGTAAAAGAAAGAATTAAAATAAAAAATATTGCTATACTCACCTCTCCGATGCAGCCTGGACCTCACCGAGGGAACCGGCAGCGTTGTTTGCTTAAAATTTGCGCGTTTACTTCCTTACGTGAAGTCCCGGCTTGTGATTGGTCGCGTGCCGCCCATGTGGCCGCGACGCGACCAATCACAGCAAGCCGTGACGTAATTTTAGGTCCTTCAGGATTTTAAAATTACGTTCTGGCTTGTGATTGGTCGCGTCGCGGTCACATGGGCGACGCGACCAATCACAAGCCGTGACGTCACGGGAGGCTGGACACGCGCGCATTTTAAAATGCGCGCGTGTCCAGCCTCCCGTGACGTCACGGCTTGTGATTGGTCGCGTCGCGTCGCGACCAATCATAAGCCAGAACGTAATTTTAAAATCCTGAAGGACCTAAAATTACGTCACGGCTTGCTGTGATTGGTCGCGTCGCGGCCACATGGGCGACGCGACCAATCACAAGCCGGGACGTCACGGGAGGCAGGACACGCGCGCATTTTAAGCAAACAACGCTGCCGGTTCCCTCGGTGAGGTCCAGGCTGCGTCGGAGAGGTGAGTATAGCAATATTTTTTATTTTAATTCTCTCTTTTACACATTTTTACATTAATGTTGTTTCGATACCGATACCCGATACCACAAAAGTATCAGATCTCGGTATCGGAATTCTGATACCCGCAAGTGTCGGCCGATACCCGATACTTGCGGTATCGGAATGCTCAACACTACTCAGGACATTTCTTTAGCATTTCAGTACCTCTGAAGGGCACATGCACGAATACCAGGTACTCTGGTATGTACTATTCTAATAAATGCAACATGTGCATTATATCTGTTTAATTTTATATATCCTCACAACTATGTGCTAATGTGTTAAAAATGTAAAAAAAAATGCTGTTAACCTGCAGAAATGCAGTTTATCTGCAGATTAACAGTGGTGTTAAGTTCTGTGGCTGCCACACTGAAAGCATGAATACCTGGAGGAAATGAACTTTGTTCCAACTGACAGCCTCCGGCTTTCAGTCATAAAGGTGTGGTTTCAGCTACTGCTCAGTACACAGCGAATGGTGACGGTAAACCCACTCTGGCAGGGAATGGCAGCCTGTAAGTTGTAATGGGAATGCCTGGATGTTCAGGTCTGCCAGGTTTGGCCGAACAGTTAAGAAAAGTTTGGTTAGGGTACCAGGACAGTACCCAAATCTGGAACCCATTCACTTGAAAGGGCAGCCTGAACATCCAGTGATTGCCACGCTGTTATGTGCATAACAGCATAACAAACACTGCCTCTGATTGGCAGTAAAATTACTAGCCAGCAGTCTGACAGGAGTAGTATCTGATAGTAGTATCAGCCAACGTCTGTGATCAGAGGTAACCTCCGGTCAGAGCTGCGAGCTATGGCTGATCAGAGCCACCAGTATTTCTCATATTGTCATGCACTCAGCATTCGTGGTGCCAAACTCAAACAGTAACACAGACTTCCAGGTGACTTTTACTGGTCATCAGTGCATCAATGTTCAGCCAGCTGTCAATCAGTTCAATGGTGTGGTTGCTGCTGCTGCTCACTGTTTACTAAGTGATGGCAGAAGTTGAACGGGCCATGCCTTTATAACGAAAATCTGAGGACTGCAGTAAGGAATAATGTTGATTTCCTCTCAGCTGCTGGTCTTTCAGTGCAGCAGCCACAGATCTTTAGAACGCTATTAACTGTAGATTAATGCCATACCTGCAGATTAATAGCATTTTTTTAGCATGACAGGTTCCCTTTACCACATTCCCTTTTCAAAATGTTATTTTTTTCACATCTTTGTCAGGGGCTCCGAAGACTTTGTTAGCAATTACATCAATTTTAATAGCAAGAACAACAATATATCCTATATACTGAACAGAGACCATCTTGAACAACCATTGATGAACCCCATTATAAATTAAATAGAAAATGAAGCACTGGTATCTTGTCATGAACTAAAGTCGTTAAGTATGACTCATCAGGTCACACATACCTTTAAATTTGCCCTCTATGTAGGCAGTCAAATTGCAAAAATTAAATATAAATATTTAGAAATGTTTTAATTTTTCCATGTTTAGACCATAATGTAGGTCACTGTGTTGAGCAATATTGTGTGTTTCGGAGCAGGTGTTGCTTCTTTACTCTTGTCAGAATGCTGCAAAGACTGTCAGCTTTGTAGAGGAACTGTCATTAATCACTCAGTCGCGGGAAGTGCCTATAAGCACGCACACAGTTGGATTCCTTCCTTCATTCCTCTCATCTAAATTTATTTTGATTTATGATTGCTATTTATCCTATTTTATAAAACAAGTACATGCAGAGGAAAATGATTACAAAACAACCACATGTAGCAAAGTAGCATAAATCATTTGGCACCATAGTACATGGGCACACCCAAAAATGTAGAGATTTGACCAAGTATGCATGCAATGGAATGGAACTATTGACTTAGGATGTGTACAAATGAAAGTGATGCAAGCATAATACTACATAGCATACATAGCTTTTGTTTCTACACTAAACAACGATACAATGAATGATGCCTTGCTTAAATTATAATTTGGCATATAACTAAACTTGGGAATTTGAACATGGACATCTGGGACACTCTAAAGAGGACAAGAAAAAATATATGCCCTGCGCATTCTCAATTTACTCATTGTTCAAACTCTTGCATTTCACTCTCACATATTATACATGGCTCCTTTCGTCACACAACAACATGAACACAGAGCAAACTCCAGATGCTTGAAGCAAATATAAACAGCACACAGCAGAATATTATAATAAGGTAGGTTAGTACACAGTGTAAGGATCCTTGCTGAGCAGTAGGTAGCATTTACGCAGCCAATGTAGTTTGTTTCAAACGTGTCAGTTTTATTGAATTCATAAAATTCCAATGGATTCAAAGTAAAACAGCCTCATCTGCAGACAAAGGTATAACATAAAATATATAAAGATACAGTATAAGTCAGATTGGGCTCACCTTGCAGATTAGAGTCCTCTGTATCTCCTCTTCTGGCTGAGACTGCCAACACCAGAGATATTATCTTTCTCTCATACTCACATGTGCTGGTCATTGACCAGCTCCCACAATCTCCACTTTCCTCAGCATCCCCCAGCAGATTGACAAAAAATGAACACATAACCCAGCTCTAGGCAAAGATAGCTAGGCAGATTCCTCTAATCAAACCATGTATAGTCAGGATTTAACCCTGTCCTTCCTAGCTTTCCTACAATTGTATGTACCGTATTTTTCTGACCATAAGACGCACTTTTTTCCTCCAAATTTGGGAGGAAAGTGTGGGTGCGTCTTATGGTAGGGATGTAGCATGTGGGGAGGGGGGCAGCAGCGAGTGGGATCGCACTGTTATCCCACTTCAGGAGGCAGAAAAATGCCCCCACTGCCGGGAATCAGCTGCTGGGGAAACCATGTGGTCCCGATGATTAAGTGCAGTGAATATTCATTAGCTACTCCCAGCCCATCTATCAGCTGAGCAGTGAGACAGGAGCAGCAAATGAATACTGCACTTAAGCAGGGACACACATGGTTTCCTCAGCGCTGATTCCTGCAGCAGCTGGGGAGATACATGTGTCCGGAGGAGGAGAAGGCAGCAGCAGCAGGGTCCGGGGGAGAGGAGATCGCTGGTACCTTCCTGGGCTGGAGCTGAGTGCTGTACAGTGTGCACAAGGAGGACCTGTGATGATGTCAGAAGTGGGCGGGCTGGAGCATCACATAGCAGCACAGAGCCCTCCCTCTTCTTGACATCATCACAGGTCCTTCAGACTCCAACACTAGAATCTGCTGGCTTCCATTACCTGTGCTGTGGAAAGGCAACAAGAGGGAGGGCTCTGTGTGTGCAGTCATGGGATGCTTTTACCTCACCACAGGCTGGCTGCCACAATTAAGAGGTTAGTCTTTCCAAAACACAATAAAGCACTCTGCCACTCCTTTAGTGAACTATAACTCCCAGCATGCCATAGGATCTGCAGGACATGCTGGGAGTTATAGTTCTCCCATGGAATTTTAAAGCAGCACTCCCGTGTTATTTTGCAGTGCTGGAGTGGTGCTTTCAATATTAGCCCCCTCCAGCATCTTCATATAGTACTTCACAGACACCACACTGGTCCCGCAGCTTCCAACATAATAACATACTATTAAATATAATAACACCACATATAATAGTATGTTATTAAATATTTTAACACATTTTTTTGCTTCAAATATTTTTTTCCCTATTTTCCACCTCTAAAACCTGGGTGCACCTTATAGTCCGGTGCGTCTTATAGTCCGAAAAATACGGTATTTAGAGTTTTTCTGCTATGACATGAGAGGACATTGTATGTAAAAAGAGGCATATCTATACATAATAAGGGTGGACACTATGTAAATATGTATGACACTATACTTAATAAGAGAAGATAATATGTAAGAAAGTAAAGCACTTTACATAATAGGGGTGGACACTGTATGTTATAAAGGATAACACTATATAGTCATGGTTTTAATTTTCCAGAAAATGGAGTATTTCTCCCAGAAAATTATTGCAATTACAAATATTTTCTTATACACTTGTTGATTTTCTTTGTGTTAATTAGGACACCATAAATAAAAACAAAGGAAACAAATCAAATGACATGATGAGATATCCTAAACATGCAGTACTTGGAGAATCAATGGACGCCCTGGAAAGGGGGCAGAGTTACTGACAATAATTGCTCCTCTGCACTATCTGGAGTAAACATCCTGGCGAAGGTGAACCGAGTATTCCTCAAAATGCATTGGCTTACTTTTTGTCTCCATCTGGACTCTATACCCCAAGATGTCACACACCCTTACCAGCTCCTCCGTACATCTTTACTTTGGTATCCAGGCTCGCTAACGGCCAGAGAACCCGTTGGTATACAAATGAGGCTTCCTACTCTGATTTGTCACTCCTCTTCCAATTTGCTTTTGCAAGTCTCTTTGATTCCACAGACACAGCTTTTTCCTTCGGCCGTGAGCCTCCATGTGTTATCCACCGACTGCTCCAGACACAAGGTCCAGTGAGTAATTTACCTTGTAGACAGCATAATCCTGTATGGCTAATAAGGAATACTAAGGGTACCATCTCACGGTGGCACTTTTGTCGCTACGACGGTACGATCCGTGACGTTCCAGCGATATCCATACGATATCGCTGTGTCTGACACGCAGCAGCGATCAGGGACCCCGCTGAGAATCGTACGTCATAGCAGATCGTTTGGAACTTTATTTCGTCGCTGGATCTCCCGCTGTCATCGCTGGATCGGTGTGTGTGACACCGATCCAGCGATGCGTTCGCTTGTAACCAGGGTAAAGCAGGGCCGCGCTTAGTAACCCGATGTTTACCCTGGTTACCATCGTAAATGTAAAAAAAAAAAACGTACATACTCACATTCCGGTGTCCGTCAGGTCCCTAGCCGTCTGCTTCCCGCACTGACTGACAGCCAGGCTTACTAAGTGCGGCCCTGCGCTTAGTAACCCGATGTTTACCCTGGTTACCCGGGGACTTCGGCATCGTTGGTCGCTGGAGAGCTGTCTGTGTGACAGCACTCCAGCGACCATACAACGACTTACCAACGATCACGGCCAGATCATATCGCTGGTCGTGATCGTTGGTAAATCGTTTTGTGTAACGGTACCCTAATATTATTGAGCAAGTAGCCTTTTGTAAGCTACTACTATTGTCTTTGAACTATTTTGGCATTGAGCAAAGTACAGGTGCATGCAGATTAAATGACATACTCAGCAGGGGACTCTTACTTTTAATAATATTGTTTTTATTTTTTTTTATAACCAGTGAACTTTAAATCATTTATAGTATTTGGCCTAATTGATTTCTTTTGTATGTATACATAATCTTTTCTCTAATATTTTATGAAATTTTGGTTCCACTTCTTTTTTGCTGAGTAAATAGCACAACAGATTTTCTCTTATTTAAATCAAATATTAAGTTGAGGGTGCTAACAATTTTATCAAGCCCATTTTTGAGATTTAGTGTGACATTACGTCCAACTTGCCTTTTTCAGTTTTTTTATTTTGTTCCAATACACACATAGGAAATAAACATGTGTATAACGAAACATGTGTAATTGCAAGAATTTTCTGGGAGAAATGCTTCCTTTTCTGGAACAATTTGAAAGGTGCCAACACTTTCGGCCATGACTTTTCATAATAAGGAATGACACAATTTTCAGAGACTTAGCTAGGGGTACAGCTATCGGTTCAGATCAACTTTGATGTGGTCATAAGTTAGCTAAGAGAAACTTGGGAAAAACTAGAAAAAAACAGTTACAAATGGATCCAAAAAATGCACTGAGTGAAGAAAGGTCAGCAAAATCATTGTGCACCAGCAATATACAGTTAGCAGCAGAAGAGATATAGAGCAAAACGTATGATAATACCAATAACAAAATTATCTTGAGCCTAAGATACATGCTTTCAAGTTACAAAAAAAATGCCCCACAATGTGTCCTATTATTAAATTATATAGATGTGATTAGCAAAAAAGTTTCCACTCATGTTATTATTTAGCTGTTCTTTTGCATTTTAAAAATGTAATTCTATAATGCAGATATAGTTTTTTAGGATTATTCCCAGCTCCTGAGCCTTCACCATGCAAGGCAAACACCATCTT
Organism: Ranitomeya variabilis; assembly: GCF_051348905.1. Classification (NCBI taxonomy): domain Eukaryota; kingdom Metazoa; phylum Chordata; class Amphibia; order Anura; family Dendrobatidae; genus Ranitomeya; species Ranitomeya variabilis. The sequence goes on along the minus strand of NC_135237.1, from coordinate 297,829,493 downwards.
GGTTATCCAGTGAAGCACAGCCATAAAGCTTTATAGGGGAGACACAATTTCATTATATCTTAAAATACTGTGTTGTTTCAGTATATAGTATGAACGATCAAGTGATCTTGAGTTCATATCCTCTAAGGCGAAAAAAATAAATAAAGCATAACATTTCAAAAAGTAAACAAAAAATTAAAATCTACAAACGTTTGTCACCTCATTTTTGCATAAAAAATAATTAAAATAAACATATTTATTGCCTTATCCATAAATGTACAAACCATCAAGATATAACATTAAAAATTATTTTAATTACATGTTAAATTCTAAAATTGAAACACAATAAGAGCTTTATTTTAGTAGCTGACTCCTTACAAAAATAGACATAAACATTAGTGTATGTATGCAAAAATTGCACCAATAAAAACATGAGCCAAGTGAGCAAAAAAGAAGGCCTTATATAGCACCATTGATGGAAAACAGAGAGTTTTGGGTCTGAGAAATGGCAACACAAACATTTTCTCTTCTATTAAATTTTGACTCTTTTTGACTAGGGTTGAGCGAAACGGATCGTTCATTTTCATAAGTCGCCGACTTTTGGCAAAGTCGACGTCTCATGAAACCGAGCCGATCCCTGTGTGGGGTCTGCCATGCGGTACGCGACTTTCGCGCCAAAGTCACGTTTCAATGACGCTAAAAGCGCCATTTCTCAGCCAATGAAGGTGGACGCAGAGTGTGGGCAGCGTGATGACATAGATCTCAGTCCCCACCATCTTAGAGAAGGGCATTGCAGTGATTGGCTTGCTTTCTGCGGCGTCACAGGGGCTATAAAGGGGTGTTCCCGAAGACCGCCATCTTACTGCTGCTGATCTGAGCGTAGGAAGAGGTTGCTGCAGCTTCTTCACAAGCAGGGATAGTGATAGGCAGGGTACATAAAGCCACAAACCGCTTGTGCTGTAGCGATTTCCACTGTCCAATACCACCTTTTGTTTGCAGGACAGTGGAAGCTACATTTTTTTTTCCTCAGCGCTGTAGCTCATTGGGCTGCCCTAGAAGGCTCCCTGATAGCTGCATTGCTTTGTGTGTACGCCGCTGTGTAAACCAACTGCTTTTTTCAAAGCACAAATCCTGTTTTTCCTTCCTTTCTGCACAGCTATCTTGTGTGTTTGTCCACACTTTTGTGTGCAGCAGTCCTTTTACAGCTGCCTGCCATACTTTTCTGAGATAACTGCAGGGAGATAAATATTGGCAAGTCTGCCTCCGTGCCATTGCTATGTGTGGCATCTCTCTCTCATTGTGTGCCACTGAAAACACTGTGTAATACTTGTCCTTTATTTTTTTTTTCTAAATTCTCCCTTTTCCAAAAAAAAAAAATTAGTGGGAGATAAATATTGTCAAGTCTGACTCCGTGCCATTGCTGTGTGTGGCATCTCTCTCTCATTGTGTGCCACTGAAAACACTGTGTAATACTTGGCCATTTTTTTGGGGGGGGTACATTCTCCCTTTTCAAAAAAAACAAAATTAGTGGGAGATAAATATTGGCAAGTCTGACTCCGTGCAATTGCTGTGTGTGGCATCTCTCTCTCATTGTGTGCCACTGAAAACACTGTGTAATACTTGTCCTTTTTTTTTTGGGGGGGGGCAAATTCTCCCAGAAAAAAAAAAAATAGTGGGAGATTAAGATTGGCATTTCTGCTTGAGTGCTGGGCCTGTGTGTGCCATCTGTCTCAAATTATTGGGCCACAGAAAACCTAGTGTGTAACATTGGGCCTGATTTTCCTTTCAGTGTCAGGCACCTATAAAGGTATATATAAATCCTACAGAAGTTTGAGTTCACCTTATAAGTTGTTTTACAGTAACAAATAGTGTTACTTTGGTTACGTTTTGCAAGCAATGAGGAAGTCTAGTGGAAGAGGTCGTGGCCGTGGGCGGTCATTGTCAGCTGGTAATGATGGTAGTGGTGGTGGAGCATCAGGTGGTCGTGGTAAAAGCAGTACAGCACCTAAGTTTCGAGTTGTTGAGCCAGGTTCCTTGTCTGGCTACACAAGGCCTCGAACGCTCTCTTTTCTGGGAGTAGGAAAACCACTTTTGAAGCCGGAGCAGCAGGAACAAGTATTGGCTTTCATTGCTGACTCTGCCTCTAGCTCTTTCGCCTCCTCCTCGGAAAGTGCCAAATGTCAGAGCAGTGCATCGTCAGTGGATGCTCCCGGTCAGGGACAAGTCGCTTCCTTGTCTTCTTCACCCAGAACAAAAGAGAAGGATGCGTCAGGAGACACAACGGGTTACTCCATGGAGCTCTTTACACATACCGTTCCTGGGTTAGACAGTGAAACAGTTAACAGGCCATGTCCATTAGAAGTTGAATCGGACATGGAGTGCACAGATGCACAGCCACAGCCAGATTACTATGCTGTTCCTTTGACTCAGACCAGAACATTGCCCTCGCAGTGTACTGAGGCAGAATCAAACCCAGCGGAGACTATGGTGCCCCGTCACGGACGCTATACCACCGGATTACACGGTGACACAGACGAAATCGCACACGACATAGAAGAGGAGGTCATAGATGACCCAGTTGTGGACCCTGATTGGCAGCCATTGGAGGAACAGCGTGCAGGCGGCAGTAGTTCTGAAGCGGAGGAGGAGCCGCAGCAGGCATCAACATCACAACAGGTTCCATCTACCGGGCCCGTGTCTGGCCAAAAACGCGTGGCAAAACCAAAACCAGTTGGAGGACAGCGTGGCCATCCAGTTAAAGAAGCTCAGTCTGCAATGCCTGAAAAGGTATCCGATAGTAGAAAGAGTGCAGTCTGGCATTTTTTTAAACAACATCCAAATGATCAGCGCAAAGTCATCTGTCAAAAATGTTCAACAACCTTAAGCAGAGGTCAGAATCTTAAAAGTCTAAATACAAGTTGCATGCATAGACATTTATCCACCATGCATTTGCAAGCCTGGACTAACTACCAAACGTCCCTAAAGGTTGCAGCACCCTCGGCCAATGAAGCTAGTCAGCAACGCTACATCCCTTCCCTCCCTGTAAGCCGACCATTTCCCACACCACCTGCAGTATCTGTGCAGCTTTCGTCGCCAGGCCAAAGCAGTCAGGGAATCACCAGGTTAGTAGTAGGAAACACTGCATGTAGGGCACCAGCAAGAATACCATCTCCAACCCTCTCTCAGTCACCCATGTCCACCGGCACCACCGCTAGTTCCACGATCTCCAGCTCTCCAGTCCAGCTCACCCTACATGAGACTCTTGTTAGGAAAAGGAAGTACTCATCCTCGCATCCGCGTACACAGGGTTTGAACGCCCACATTGCTAGACTAATCTCATTAGAGATGATGATCTACCGGTTAGTTGAAAGCGAAGCTTTCAAAGCGCTGATGGACTACGCTGTACCACGCTACGAGCTACCCAGTCGGCACTTCTTTTCTAGAAAAGCCATCCCAGCCCTCCAACAGCATGTTAAAGACCGCATTGTCCATGCACTCAGGCAGTCTGTGACTACAAAGGTGCACCTGACAACAGATGCATGGACCAGTAGGCATGGCCAGGGACATTACGTGTCCATCACGGCACACTGGGTGAATGTGGTGGATGCAGGGTCCACAGGGGACAGCAATATTGGGACAGTTTTGCCTAGTCCACGGTCAAGGAAAGAGTTGGCTGTAGGAGTTCGCCCCCCCTCCTCCCCTTCCTCGTCCTCCTGCAGAAGCGAGAGCTCGTCCACAGAACGCAGTCGCACATCCACTCCATCCGCAGCTGCCACTGTTGCACACCAGGTGTGCCAATATGGGACAGCTAGTGGCAAGCATCAGCAGGCTGTATTGGCAATGAAGTGTTTGGGCGACAACAGACACACCGCGGAAGTTCTGTCCGAGTTCTTGCACCAAGAAACTCAGTCATGGCTGGGCACTGTACATCTTGAGGCAGGCAAGGTAGTGAGTGATAACGGAAGGAATTTCATGGCTGCCATAGCCCTTTCCCAACTGAAACACATTCCTTGCCTGGCTCACACCTTAAACCTGGTGGTGCAGTGCTTCCTGAAAAGTTATCCGGGGTTACCCGACCTGCTCCTCAAAGTGCGCAGACTTTGCTCGCATATCCGCCGTTCGCCCGTACACTCCAGCCGTATGCAGAACTATCAGCGGTCTTTGAACCTTCCCCAGCATCGCCTAATCATCGACATTTCAACAAGGTGGAACTCCACACTGCACATGCTTCAGAGACTGTGCGAACAGAGGCGTGCTGTTATGTTTTTGTGGGAGGATACACATACACGGGCAGGCAGTTGGATGGCAGACATGGAGTTGTCAGGTGTGCAGTGGTCGAAGCTACAAGACCTGTGTCAAGTCCTTCAGTGTTTTGAGGAATGCACACGGCTGGTTAGTGCAGACAACGCCATAATAAGCATGAGCATCCCCCTAATGCGTCTGCTGATGCAAAGTTTGACGCACATAAAGGAGCAGGCGTCTGCAGCCGAGGAAGAGGAAAGCCTTGATGACAGTCAGCCATTGTCTGGTCAGGGCCGTGTAGAGGACGCGGTAGCGGGCGAAGAGGAGGAGGAGGACGAGGAGGATGATGGGGATGAGTACTTTTTTAATGAGGAAGCTTCTCCTGGGCCAACAGAAATTAGTGGCGTTGCAAGGCCGGGTTCTGTTTTTTTAAGGGAGACAAGTGACGTAGATTTGCCTGTAACTGCCCCTCAAACCAGCACAACCGCAGATTTGCCAACAGGAACTTTGGCCCACATGGCGGATTATGCCTTACGTATCCTCAAAAAGGACCCACGCATTACTAAAATGATGAGCGATGACGATTACTGGTTGGCCTGCATCCTTGACCCTCGCTATAAAGGCAAATTGCAAAATATTATGCCACATGAGAGCCTCGAACAAATCTTAGCAACCAAACAAGCTACTCTTGTAGACCGTTTGATTCAGGCATTCCCAGCACACAGCGCCGGTGATGGTTCTCACACAAGCTGCAGGGGGCTACATGGCAGAGGTGTTAGGGGTGCACAGATCAGAAGTGGTGTTGGACAGAGGGGTTTTCTGACCAGGTTGTGGAGTGATTTCGCAATGACCGCAGACAGGACAGGTACTGCAGCATCTATTCAAAGTGACAGGAGACAACATTTGTCCAGTATGGTTACTAACTATTTTTCTTCCCTTATCGATGTTCTCCCTCAACCGTCATTCCCATTTGATTACTGGGCATCAAAATTAGACACCTGGCCTGAATTGGCAGAATATGCGTTGCAGGAGCTTGCTTGCCCAGCAGCTAGTGTGCTATCAGAAAGAGTATTCAGTGCTGCTGGTTCAATATTAACCGAAAAAAGGACTCGTCTGGCTACCCAAAATGTGGATGATCTCACCTTCATTAAAATGAACCACTCCTGGATTTCAAATTATTTTGCCCCACCTTTCCCGGCTGACACCTAGCTTTCCTATAAAAAGGTCTTGCTTGTGGACTGGTCTTACTGAGTGTTCCAATCTGTTAATTTGCAGCAGCTGTTTGTCCAGCATACGACATGTTTACACCTCCCCCAATGGGAAAAATCCCCCCACGGGGCTGTTGTCTCGCCACTTGGCGCAAGCACCCGTTACAGTGCTGATTGTCTGAAGAGGCGGGTGTGCCCGCTTTTGGTCGACGGCATTGCCACTGGGTCCCTCATAGTACAATGTAGTGTCTCTGGCGGTGGTGGTGCGCACCCAACGTCAGACACGCCGTTGTAACACGAGGGGCCCTGGGGCGGTACCGCCGGCCACAAGAGAGTTCCCCCCCCAGCTCAAACTGTGCTGTACCACGTGCAAAATTATCTCGCACAGCTCCACCAATGTTTAGTCTATGCACTGACATCATTCAATGCCTGGCACTGACAAACAATACCAATTTGTTTGCATCTATGATGCTAGTTAAAGTAGTCTGGGTCAGTGTCCTATATTGACACCAGTAAATACTAATTTACTGCCAAATTACTTTGTCATAAACTCTGCAGATGAGCCCACCCCTGTACCTAAGCATGCCACCCTTTTTTTACTTATAGTTGTTTTGCGAGACATTAACATCTATTTATTTTTTTGGAGTACTAACTGTGTCAGACACTCCTTGCAATACTCCTCCACTGACCACAATGCTGCCTGCCCGTGTATCCATGTAACCGATATAAAACTGCCATGAGCCTATTGTTTGTTATTTTAGGCCTTTGATAGCCTGTCTGCGGCCCCTACTTGCAATACTCCTCCACTGACCACAATGCTGCCTGGAGTGCCTGCCTGTGTATCCATGTAACCGATGTAAATCTGCCATGACTGCCTACTGTTTGTTATTTTAGGCCTTTGTGAGCCTGTCTGCGGCCCCTACTTGCAATACTCCTCCACTGACCACAATGCTGCCTGCCTGTGTATCCATGTAACCGATATAAAACTGCCATGAGCCTATTGTTTGTTATTTTAGGCCTTTGATAGCCTGTCTGCCGTCCCTACTTGCATTACTCCTCCACTGACCACAATGCTGCCTACCTGTGTATCCATGTAACCGATATAAAACTGCCATGACTGCCTACTGTTTGTTATGTTAGGCCTTTGTGAGCCTGTCTGCGGCCCCTACTTGCAATACTCCTCCACTGACCACACCAATGCTGCCCGTGTACCCCTGGAACCTATTTAAAAGTTCATAGAGCCTAGTTATATATTTTATTTACTATTAATAAGGCCATGATGGACTACGCTGTACCACGCTACAAGCTAACCAGTCGACACTTCTTTTGTGAGAAAAGCCATCCCAACCCTCCACCAGCATGTAGAAGACCGCATTGTCCATGCACTCTGGCAATCTGTGAGTACAAAGGTGCACCTGACAACAGACGCATGGACCTGTAGGCATGGCCACGGAAGATTACGTGTCCATAACGGCGCAATGGGTTAATGTGTTGGATGCATGGTCCACAGGGGACAGCCTACTAAGTCTGTCTGCAGTCCCTAATTCAAATTGTCCTCCACTGTCTAAATCGGAGCTTCCACCTTCTGGCTTTCGGCCTATAGTATCAGAAATTAAACTGCATTTGGCCTTCAACTTTGGTTACGGCCTACTAACGGTGTCTGCCCCTGCCTGGTGTTTTTCCTCAACTGAATAAAGCTGAGCTTCAACCTTCTGGCTCTCATTAAGTGCTGTGTTTTCAAAAATTGGTGGTTAGGGCCTACTAACGGTGTCTGCCCCTGCCTGGTGTTTTTCCTCAACTGAATAAAGCTGAGCTTCAACCTTCTGGCTTTCGGCCTATAGTATCAGATATTAAACTGCATTTGGCCTTCAACATTGGTTACGGCCTACTAACAGTGTCTGCCCCTGCCTGGTGTTTGTCCTCAACTGAATAAAGCTGAGCTTCATCCTTCTGGCTCTCATTAAGTGCTGTGTTTTTAAAAATTGGTGGTTAGGGCCTACTAACGGTGTCTGCTTCTCCCTGGTGTTTTTCCTCAACTGAATAAAGCTGAGCTTCAACCTTCTGGCTCTCATTAAGTGCTGTGTTTTTGTAAAATTGGTGGTTATGGCCTACTAACGGTGTCTGCTTCTCCCTGGTGTTTTTCCTCAACTGAATAAAGCTGAGCTTCAACCTTCTGGCTCTCATTAAGTGCTGTGTTTTTAAAAATTGGTGGTTAGAGCCTACTAACAGTGTCTGCCCCTCCCTGGTGTTTTTCCTCAACTGAATAAAGCTGAGCTTCAACCTTCTGGCTCTCATTAAGTGCTGTGTTTTTAAAAATTGGTGGTTAGGGCCTACTAACGGTGTCTGCTTCTCCCTGGTGTTTTTCCTCAACTGAATAAAGCTGAGCTTCAACCTTCTGGCTCTCATTAAGTGCTGTGTTTTTAAAAATTGGTGGTTAGGGCCTACTAACGGTGTCTGCCCCTCCCTGGTGTTTTTCCTCAACTGAATAAAGCTGAGCTTCAACCTTCTGGCTTTGGGCCTATAGTATCAGATATTAAACTGCATTTGGCCTTCAACGTTGGTTACGGCCTACTAACGGTGTCTGCCCCTCCCTGGTGTTTGTCCTCAACTGAATAAAGCTGAGCTTCAACCTTCTGGCTTTCGGCCTATAGTATCAGATATTAAACTGCATTTGGCCTTCAACTTTGGTTACGGCCTACTAACGGTGTCTGCCCCTGCCTGGTGTTTGTCCTCAACTGAATAAAGCTGAGCTTCATCCTTCTGGCTCTCATTAAGTGCTGTGTTTTTAAAAATTGGTGGTTAGGGCCTACTAACGGTGTCTGCCCCTCCCTGGTTTTTTTCCTCTACTGAATAAAGCTGAGCTTCAACCTTCTGGCTTTCGGCCTATAGTATCAGATATTAAACTGCATTTGGCCTTCAACTTTGGTTACGGCCTACTAACGGTGTCTGCCCTGTTGTGGATTCTGTTTTTGGGCTCCCTCTGGTGGTTACAACTGGTACTGGGTGACTTTGGTGGGTTGCGGTCTCTGGTTTCCACCTGTCCATCAGAGGCTGGGTGTTTCCTATTTAACCTGGCTTTCCTGTCATTCCCTTGCCGGCTATCAATGTACTCAGATGTGCTCAGTTTGGTTCTGACTACCTGCTTCCAGATCTCTCAGGATAAGCTAAGTTATGCTTTTCAGTTGTTTTGTTTTTTGTCCAGCTTGCTAAATATTACTCTATGCTAGTTGGAAGCTCTAGTGGGCTGAGGTGCTCCCCATGTGCCATGAGTTGGCACATGGGTGCTTGTAATCTCAGGATGGTTTTTGATTAGGGTTTTTTGCTGACCGCTCAGACCCCTTTTGTATCCTTCTGCTTTCTAGTTATAGCGAGCCTCGTTTTGCTAACTCTATTTTCATATCTATGTGCGTGCCTTCCTCTCATTTTCACCGTCAATACATGTGGGGGGCAACTATACCTTTGGGGTTTATTTCTCTGGAGGCAAGCTAGGTCTTAATTTTCTCTGCAGTGCTAGTTAGCTCTTAGGCTGGCGCGAGGTGTCTAGAATCAACGTAGGCACGCTCCCTGGCTATTTCTAGTTGTGTTTGTCAGGAGTAGGGCAGCGGTCAGCCCAGGTTCCATCACCCTAGAGCTCGTCCGTTATTTGAGTTATTTTTGCTTGTCCGTGCGATCCCCTAGCCATTTGGAGCCATAACACTGCCCCTCCCTGGTGTTTGCCCTCAACTGAATAAAGCTGAGCTTCAACCTTCTGGCTTTCGACCTATGGTATCAGATATTAAACTGCATTTGGCCTTCAACTTTGGTTACGGCCTACTAATGGTGTCTGCCCCTCCCTGGTGTTTGTCCTCAACTGAATAAAGCTGAGCTTCAACCTTCTGGCTTTCGGCCTATAGTATCAGATATTAAACTGCATTTGGCCTTCAACTTTGGTTACGGCTTACTAACGGTGTCTGCCCCTGCCTGGTGTTTGTCCTCAACTGAATAAAGCTGAGCTTCATCCTTCTAGCTCTCATTAAGTGCTGTGTTTTTAAAAATTGGTGGTTAGGGCCTACTAACGGTGTCTGCCCCTCCCTGGTGTTTTTCCTCAACTGAATAAAGCTGAGCTTCAACCTTCTGGCTCTCATTAAGTGCTGTGTTTTCAAAAATTGGTGGTTAGGGCCTACTAACGGTGTCTGCCTCTGCCTGGTGTTTTTCCTCAACTGAATAAAGCTGAGCTTCAACCTTCTGGCTTTCGGCCTATAGTATCAGATATTAAACTGCATTTGGCCTTCAACTTTGGTTACGGCCTACTAACGGTGTCTGCCCCTCCCTGGTGTTTGTCCTCAACTGAATAAAGCTGAGCTTCAACCTTCTGGCTTTCGGCCTATAGTATCAGATATTAAACTGCATTTGGCTTTCAACTTTGGTTACGGCCTACTAACGGTGTCTTCCCCTGCTTGGTGTTTGTCCTCAACTGAATAAAGCTGAGCTTCATCCTTCTGGCTCTCATTAAGTGCTGTGTTTTCAAAAATTGGTGGTTAGGGCCTACTAACGGTGTCTGCCCCTGCCTGGTGTTTTTCCTCAACTGAATAAAGCTGAGCTTCAACCTTCTGGCTTTGGGCCTATAGTATCAGATATTAAACTGCATTTGGCCTACTAGTGTGCTTGGGCCCTTAAAACAGTGTCGGCTGCTCCTGGGTTTGCTACTCCACTGAACAAAGCAATGCCGCCTGTTTAGTCCTGTCCTGTTACCAATTTTGAACTGCATTTAGCCTACTTTATTCTTTGGCCTTATATCTGTTTCCTCCTCATCCTGCCCATTGCCCAGCCACTGCTAGATGAGTCTGCTGGTACATTGACCTAGACCACTACATTCCCCTTGCACTCTACACAGCCAGAATCTGACCCTGCTGAAAGTAAGGTTCCCCTTCCCGCATGTTATACCACCTTACACAGGGACAAAGAGGAAGGTGCAGATGAAAGTGCAGGTTCCTTCATCAGGTGGGGGGGCATACTCGTTGGCGACGTCACTGGCACAGGGCCCCTCAGAGTACGCAAAAGTGTCGCTGCTGGTGGGAGGCGCCCCCGCCGTGCAAACACACCGCTGTACTTTGAGGGGCCCTGTGCCAGTGCCAATGCGAACAAGTGTGCCCCCCTGCTTGCTCAGGATCACAGCACTTGCAACGTTGAAATACTTACCTCTCCCTGCTCCACCGCCGTGACGTAGTCCACGATTTCTGGGCCCACTAAAACCTTGAACCAGCCCTACCCCCCACAAATGTGCCAAATGACCCCCAAGTTCCATTGAACAACTATTATTATAAAGTTAATTAAGATTGACAAGCTTCAGAAACAAGAATGGATGTTTTTGGCATTAAAATGGGCACTGCAGGTGTTTTCCTGGCCTCCACTCACTGCCGACTATGCTTCCCCATTGACTTGCATTGGGTTTCGTGTTTCGGTCGATCCCCGACTTTTAGCGATAATCGGCCGACTGCACTCGACTCGACTCTGGACAAAGTCGGGTTTCACAAAATCCGACTCGATCTTAAAAAAATGAAAGTCGCTCAACCCTATTTTTGACCACTAAAATATAAAGAAAATCCTCTAAAATAGATATATATTCATACTTGTACTGACATGAGACTCATGCTGGCAGGTCACTTCTACAGTATAATAAATGCTGTTAAAACAAAAAACAAACAGTAGCAGAATTGCCCTTTTTTGACCATTTTAGCACACTTGGAATTTTTTTCACCTTTTTCAGTTTATTACTTGATAATATGAATGGTGTAATTCAAAGCTAAAAGTCATCCCACAAAAAACAAGACCTCATTTGGCTATGTTAATGGAGGAAAAAAAGTTACGGTTCTTGAAAAAAGGAGAGCAAAATATGAATGCACAAAAATGAAAATTTTAATTTTACAGGGGATTAAATAAATTGTATGCAAAGATTACAGAGCAAACACAAAAAAGAAATGCTCAGTTTTGTCTGCCCATTGTATTATACACAAAGAAGCAAGAAAACAGCTTTCATTTGTTTTACATATTGTGAATGCATCTGTTTCCCTCTGCTCTCTACAATCTAGCAAACATCCTTAGAATGTTCAGTTTTTACAAAGGCAAAATACATTAATTTTTTTACTCATTTGCTGGTTTACACAAAGCAAATTCTGTAATAACAATGTTTTACTGAAAGCAGAAAAGCATGGTCCAGACTAGAATTACAGAGTGTAGAACGGCTACAATGTTTGAGATGTGTATTATGGAATAATGACAGGGTGTAAATATTAGTTGGCTGCTGACACTCGCATTCATTTTCTGGAGATTTTCAAGGTTTTGAGCCTGAAAGTTGTCAGTTATACCCTGTTCACACTGCATTTCCATAGTATACTCAGGGGGTTGCATCTGAATCCCCCTAATGGTATTCAAACAGAACTCACATTAACCACTGCCTTTTTTCTGCCCATCTAAACAAATGGATATATTTAGAAAGCAAAGCGTAAATGATCTTCATTCAAATTGATAGATTTCATGGCCCATTCGGAGTCTGTCTAAATCCAATCTATGTTCCATTTTTAGAGTAATTCAGACGGAAATCCTGAGCGCACTAGAGAAATGCAGTGTGAACAGGGCCTTAGCCCTCATTCACAAGTCAATATGTGAAATCCAAACACACTTGAAATAATAATAATTTTATTTGTATATCATCAACATTTTCCACAGCACTTTACGGGACTTGTCCGGAAACATCAACAGTTTACGGAACATGTTCACTTTACGGGACAGCTGGGACATGTACAGATAATAAAGACATTACAGAGTAATTCACTGGGCTTTACTGGGGGAGGGAAGGCTCTGCTCACACGCTTATTTTATCATCTATAAGGATATGTTGTGAGGTAGCACTTTAGGTGCCTACTGCGCATCCGCCTTTTACTCAATTCAATAGGAGGCGGATGTGCAGTACAATGTGGCGGCCACTATCAGAAGATGGCTAGCTCTGCAAGTGAGCGCAGCCAACACCAATAGCAGCTGACCGGCGGGGTACCAGATGACAACCTCTTTAACGTAATGTTGATATATTGGAGTTAACTTGGTCTGTGACATGGATCCTTATGTTGAACCGTATTGTTCCATATTATGCCCTATTTATGTGCCAACATGCATTGTCATGTGCAGTAGACTTTAGGAAGACCTCAACCTATAACAGATGATGCCATATATTATGTATAATGTTGATAACAAAGAGACAAGAGAAATACATGTTCAAAAATCACAAAATATGTGTCACCAAGTGCATAACTACATAATATTATATGTTGTGTAGCAAAAACCAGAAGACAAATTATTTTTAAGGACCAGAGTTCAGAAATTTGCTTTCACTTATTACTAATTAGCAAACAATTCTCATATAAATTGCTCCTCATTTCTTTTATTCATATGGAATGATTAAATAGGCGATTAGGATAATTAGTTAATTAATTACCGAAGAAGACACAAGGCAGTTATTAGTTGGAAAATTAACGTGGCTAACAAATGCCAAGCATATGTCAGTCAGTTAGTGCATTTGTGGATCTCGCACGTGAGTGCATTAATATTTGTAAATGATAGCGGCGCACAAAACCATTGATCACAATTATATTTAATAGAGTTCAATATTTTTCAAACTGGACTATAATATATTATTCATTTCATGTTGTATCAAAATACATCAGAAGTATATAATAACGTAGATTTAAATGCACTTTAGAGGATTGTGAATTTATATTTGCTGTTTCCTGTTCAATAAATCCTTGTAACAGAGTGAAAACAACTAAATTTAGTGCCCAACCTGTTTTTGTGACAGAAATAAAAATCAAAGGATACATTTGATCCATGCGACTGATTGTGTGAACAATGGGCCACAGATGAAGAGCACATGGATCACTTGTAGACTTTGTTCCCGTGCACCTCTGGTTTGTTCAAAAAATATCACAGAATGCATTTGTCTGATTTGTTTTGTGAACTAGACAAGAGCATGTAAATTTCTGCCAGTTCCTGTACTCATCCACTTTATGGATAAGTGTCCCAATGACTGGAAGCAAGCAGCTGCAGGGAGAATACATTTTTCTTTTCTTCCAGTAGCCCCTCGGCTATTTAGTGTGCTGAACATATTTCAAGTGATATTAACCTTACTGAAGACTACCACTATGTCTACAAATGCAATTTTTTTTTTGCCTTGGTTCTACAAATACAATGCAAAAAAGATCCAAATGGTAGGGTTTACATTTAAATCTTTCTGAGAAAAAAGTATAAAATTAGTGCTCATTTATTTAAAAAAATAAGCACAAAGTTTAAATTGATGAATTAATTAAAATTTATCAGCCAAAAAAAGAATATAGTTGGTTGACATTAGAGAAACGCTTCAGACAAAATTAGAATTTGCCTTTTTACACAGATTTTAACAGGAAATTAGATTTACAGAGAAGTTAGTCTCCACAAATGTAATGTCTTTTTGCTCAGTCTTATTGTGGCCAGGAGTAACAGCCTGGATTTTCACTGTAGACCAGGACTTCTGGCCACAAGTAGGCTCCAGAGCATGCACAGTAAATTCTGGAGCCTGTTTATGGCTGATAATCCTGGCCTAGAATGAACACTGGGCTGGAGGTGAGATGTGATGCTGGCATGTAGGACCAGACAGCATGTAGGGAACATCAAGGGTGTCCAGAGAGGTTCAAGGGGAGTATGTTTTTTCTTTGCTGCTATTCTGCAGAACTTGCGCAAAGTGAACTACAAAAAATCTGTATTCTCCAGAATGTAGATATTTTTGCAAAATTTGAGTATAATTCAATTCCATTCAAATAAATTCACCCCTCTCTAGTTGTCACACACCCCTTCACAGCATGTGGTGCAGGCTTGACTGTAAGAAGAAATCTATTCCCCTAAAAAAACTCACCTAATCTTCCAGTCATTTTTGCCATTGAGCATGAATTTTACACCAACACAGGCCACACACCCAAATTACATAACTGTCATCATCTACCACATTCTTTGTCGATAGTTACCCCAGACTTGTAGACTCTGGACTCCAGAAGATTATTTGTTAGTACACGGTAAGAACGACTACGGATATTTTAAAGCAAGTATTTTTTGAGAAAGGAAAGCAAGCAGGCGATCAACTGAAATAATAAAGTTATATCACTTGGCATATTACCCACCATTTTAGTTCCATGATGGTCTTATCTGTTTTAGGCTGCCTTGCAGTGATAATACAACTTCTGCAGCCAGTCACTGGACTCAGTAACTGGCTGCAGAGAATGGGTATGTGCACACATTAAGTATTTGCTGCAGACATTTCTGCATCAAAAACAAGTTTCCTGATATGAAAAACACAGCTTAAAATATTTGCATTTTTGCTATGTCTTGTATTTGCATTTTGATGCGTTTTTTGCTTGCATTTTCCCCATGGATTGCAATGGCTGAAAATCACTGAAAGAATGACTTACTGCAGATTTTTAACTGCTTTGCAATCTGCAGTGAAAAAAAAAGTAATGTATGCTTGAGATTTCAGGAACCTCATTCATTTTGTTGGTACTATGAAATGGTTCAGTTTATGTGACAAAACTGCATCGAAAAATGCAGCAAATATTTAATGTGTACAAGTACCATCAGACCTCCTTCAGACGTCCATGTTGACCTATGTGTTCTACCTATGTTTTAATGGATACAACATGTATGCATTATAATCTGTGGGACTTTAGTGATTTGAATACATTTTGGACTTTTATACTGAACCATTGAGTGCCATCACTTTTTTCATTTTTTATTACACTGATGGCAAACCTGGACACATGGACCACACACTGATGACACATTGATAGTAAAAATGGTCACACTAATGACACACTGATCCAAAATACTAATGACACCATTTCATTAAGTACGCATTTAAACACAAACATGGGAATTAAGTTTAACTGAGAGTGGTAAGTATGTCATCACTGCAGGACAGCCTATGTGCAAAAAACCAAAGGAACCATCAAAGCAAAAAAAAAAAAAAGATTATTTTGGGTGATAAATACTATACGGTGATGCATTAACTTTTTTTTCCAACACTTTTTTTTAGGAGTTCAGCATCATGTATTTGTATAGAGTAATGCAGATGTTTATTCTTGAAAAACAAAAATGAAAATCATAAGGATAAATGCAATCAAGTCAGTTGTAAAATGTAATTCCCAATTTGAGGCAAAATCACTTAACACATTTCATGTGCATAATGCAAATGTTATCATGATGAAAATCTGGCCTGAAGTTGCTGAGATAAGCACATTTTAGATGTTGTCCATTTAAACAAAAGTTTGCATGAGTTAATGTAAGCAATATTTTATGATGTGAAATATCCAACTAGCCAGGAAATGTAATTGTACATATGAGTCATCTTGCAAATGTTATCCCAGCTGTTTGTGCAGACTAGAACAATTAAAAATAAAATCATCAGTAACTTACAAGCAACAATTAAAATCATTTTATAGACAAAATGGCCAACATTCACAAAATGTAGTTTGATTTTTTTTTATTTAGCTGATCCCATTTCTTGCAACAAATAAAAAGCGACCCTAACTGAGCAGTTATGATAAGATATTATGAAGGGTAATATATGGCTTATTTTCCTGATTATACATTTATGGACATAAGTTACATTATATTGTTAATATTCATCACTGCATTAGAACAAAATCTCAATGATCCAAAAGGGGATGTTCTCCAACACCACAAATCTAGGTACATTCCTTAAGGGTTCTAGTTCCAAAATGGTGTCACTTGTGGAGAGTTTCCATTGTTTAGGCACATCAGGGTCTCTCCAAACAGGAAATGATGTCCATTCTCAATTCCAGCCATTTTTGTGTTCAAAAAGTCAAGAGGTGCTCCTTCTCTTCTAAGCCCTGCCGTACCAAATAGTAGTATTCCTCCATTCATGCGATATTGGCATACACAGTAGAATTTGTCAAACATTTTTTGTAGTCCATTTTCTCCTATTACCCTTGTGAAAATAACAAATTTGGAGCTAGAGTAAAATTTTTGTGAAAAAATGTTAAATGTTAATTTTTTCCTACCACATTTATCTAATTCCTGTGAAGCATCGGAAGGGTTAATAAACTTTTTGAATGTGTGTGTGAATGTGGTTTTGAATACTTTTAGGGATTCAGTTTTTAGAATGGTGTCACTTTGGGGTATTTTCTATCATATAGGCACTTCAAAGTCACTTAAATGTGATATGGTCCCTAAAGAATGGTTTTGTAAATTTTGTTGGAAAAATGAGAAATTGCTGGTCAACTTGTAACCCTTTTAATTTGTAAAAAAATATGTTTAAAAAATGATGCAGATGTAAAGTTGACATGTGCGAAATGCTATTGATTGAATATTTTGTATAGAATAACTTTCTGATTTAAGGGCATACAAATTAAAAGTTTGAAAATTCCACCAAATTTCCAATATTTTCACAAATAAACACAAGTTATATCGGATAAATGTTACAAGTATTATGAATTACAATATGTCACAAGAAAACAGTCTTAGAATATCAGAATCAATGGGATCCGCTGAAGCATTCCAGAGTTATTACCACATAAAGTGACACTGGTCAGATTTAAAAAATGTAGCATGGTCATTAAGGTCAAAATTGGCTTGGTCACTAAGGGGTTAAACCAGGAGTAAAACTTACAGAGCAAAACTGAAATTAAAAGATTTAAACAGGTTCACTGTTTTGGAGATTCTCCATGTTTTGGCATACAAACACTGATCAAAAATACTGATGAGTGACTAAAGCCCTTCACTATTTTCAAGATATTACTTTGCAGTCAGTGAATGAAATCATGGTTTCTTACATGTAGATGCTAAAATCTACAAACACAGCTAGTTCTGATATCCACTAAAATGTGGATTCAATTGTATCCAAACAAGTGAAAACTTTCTTAGCTTACGGGCTCATTCAGAAAAGCATATTCGAAAAATGTGCGCAGTCCATTTTAAAATTGGATAGCACATGGACCGCACACTAATCAATATTTCTATATGACCGGTCACACGGACTGAGTATGCATGTGATAAACATCGTACTAGTCTCTTCCAAATTTCAGATAAAAATTTCCTTTTTAAGTCTATGGATTGCCAAAAAATAAATTGAGTAACAGAGGGATCTTCGGTATTGCATCCGACTTTTATGGATACATTGCAATTGTTAACATAGGAAACTGTATTTGGATGACAGTATGGATGAAAAATCATCCTGTTATTTCTGGTTGTAAATTATGCAATTTTCCTACACATACTTCAACCCAGCTTTAAAGGATTATACAGCTAGGCAAAAGCTAATTACAGAACAGTTTAGAATGTTTTAAAACAAGAAAAGTAACCATAATCCTGTTCTAATGCTTCCTTGATTCACTCTACTTGTTGCTCCTCCAATGCTGCTCCTTATGTGATATGTTACCATTACATATGTATAGCAGCAATGCATTGGCCGTCGGCAATCATTCTATACATAAATGTCATTATTGTTATACAGGTATAAAATATGATCTCATTGAATGGACCTTAACTATATTTACTATCTGTGTGACTAACCAGGCCTCAATTGAACTGGGTAAGTGAAATTTAATGCTACTGACAACAGCAAGTCACTGGCAGCAGTGATGTACTGAAGCAGGAACAAGATAATTGAAGAGAAACCAGAGGAATCATAAATCGGAACTCAAATGCCAAAAGATTGTTAGTAGTAATGAGCGAATGTGCTTGGATAAGGATAAGGTCATTCCTTCATGTGTTGCCGCTGTTGAACAGATGCGGGCGTGGGACTCTAACATATTTCTGGAGCACGCCGAAGTAACTCGGTTAGCACACGAGCATGATCGGATAACACCTTGGCTCATCACTAATTGTTAGGTCAATATGTTTTTTGTTTTTGTTTTTTTAAACTTCAACAATTTTTACAATGTTTTCAACATAATTTTGTCTGGTTGGATTACCCCTTTAACAGCATGAACTGTGAAACAATAAATTTTTAGCTAAGCACAAAGATGTTTTTATCTCACAGAGCAATTCCAAAAGTTGACATACTTGTACTTATATGTTAGCTAAGAGCACAATGAGCTGTGTATCAATTTTCTGCCTCTACATATAAGCAACATTCACTCAATGCAAACGAATACCTATAAAATGGCAAATAATTTCTTCACTGTCAAACTATTTTAACTAAAGTGTTAATAAAAAGATAAACTAGTTCACCAAATGCACAATATATTGCATTTAACGCACCTTATTTGGTTTGAGCTAGCTATGAGACTGTCTCTTATGCACTTTATATATCGTCATATATCCCTTGGATAATTTTGAGTAGGTACATACTCCTTGTAAGCCTGATTTGTTTGGATCACACAAAAACTACCATTAAGCCATTCATAAATATAAATCTATTCATAGGGACAACTAGGGTCTATAAGGGTAAGCTTTGAACGGGGGCGACAATTGCGTACAAAGGGTTCAAACCTCTGTAGCAAGGAAGGGAAAGAATAGATTAGGACGAGGGTCAATTACACCCTCTTTTCTATGGTCCTCTATGGTCAAACGTCAGGTATATTTTTCTTAGATAACTATAAATATATATACTAGCTGTTTCCAGCCAACTAACGCTCGGCACGCTCATTGCTATCTAATTAACGCTGCTGGTGATTAACCCCTTCACCCCCAAGGGTGGTTTGCACGTTAATGACCGGGCCAATTTTTACAATTCTGACCACTGTCCCTTTATGAGGCTATAACTCTGGAACGCTTTGACGGATCTTGGCGATTCTGACATTGTTTTCTCGTGACATATTGTACTTCATGTTAGTGGTAAAATTTATTCGATATAACTTGCATTTATTTGTGAAAAAAACGAATATTTGGCGAAAATTTTGAAAATTTCGCAATTTTCCAACTTTGAATTTTTATGCCCTTAAATCACAGACATATGTCACGCAAAATACTTAATAAGTAACATTTCCCACATGTCTACTTTACATCAGTACAATTTTGGAACCAAAATTTTTTTTTGTGACGGAGTTATAAGGGTTAAAAGTTGACCAGCAATTTCTCATTTTTACAACACCATTTTTTTTTAGGGACCACATCTCATTTGAAGTCATTTTGAGGGGTCTATATGATAGAAAATACTCAAGTGTGACACCATTCTAAAAACTGCACCCCTCAAGGTGCTCAAAACCACATTCAAGAAGTTTATTAACCCTTCAGGTGTTTCACAGGAATTTTTTGAATGTTTAAATAAAAATGAGCATTTAACTTTTTTTCACACACAATTTATTTCAGCTCCAATTTGTTTTATTTTACCAAGGGTAACAGGAGAAAATGGACCCCCAAAGTTGTTGTACAATTTGTCCTGAGTACGCTGATACCCCATATGTGAGGGTAAACCACTGTTTGGGCGTATGGCAGAGCTTGGAAGGGAAGGAGCGCCATTTGACTTTTCAATGCAAAATTGACTGGAATTGAGATGGGACGCCATGTTGCGTTTGGAGAGCCCCTGATGTGCCTAAACACTGAAACCCCCTACAAGTGACACCATTTTGGAAAGTAGACCCCCTAAGGAACTTATCTTGATGTGTGGTGAGCACTTTGACCCACCAAGTGCTTCACAGAAGTTTATAATGCAGAGCCGTAAAAATAAAAAATCATATTTTTTCACAAAAATGATCTTTTTGCCCCCAATTTTTTATTTTCCCAAGGGTAAGAGAAGAAATTGGACCCCAAAAAATGTTGTGCAATTTGTCCTGAGTACGATGATACCCCATATGTGGGTGTAAACCATTGTTTGGGCGCATGGCAGAGCTTGGAAGGGAAGGAGCGCCATTTGACTTTTCAATGCAAAATTGACTGGAATTGAGATGGGACGCCATGTTGCGTTTGGAGAGCCCCTGATGTGCCTAAACATTGAAACTCCCTACAAGTGACACCATTTTGGAAAGTAGACCCCCTAAGGAACTTATCTAGATGTGTGGTGAGCACTTTGACCCACCAAGTGCTTCACAGAAGTTTATAATGCAGAGCCGTAAAAATAAAAAATCATATTTTTTCACAAAAATGATCTTTTTGCCCCCAATTTTTTATTTTCCCAAGGGTAAGAGAAGAAATTGGACCCCAAAAAATGTTGTGCAATTTGTCCTGAGTATGCTGATACCCCATATGTGGGTGTAAACCATTGTTTGGGCGCATGGCAGAGCTTGGAAGGGAAGGAGCGCCATTTGACTTTTCAATGCAAAATTGACTGGAATTGAGATGGGACGCCATGTTGCGTTTGGAGAGCCCCTGATGTGCCTAAACACTGAAACCCCCTACAAGTGACACCATTTTGGAAAGTAGACCCCCTAAGGAACTTATCTTGATGTGTGGTGAGCACTTTGACCCACCAAGTGCTTCACAGAAGTTTATAATGCAGAGCCGTAAAAATAAAAAATCATATTTTTTCACAAAAATGATCTTTTCGCCCCCAATTTTTTATTTTCCCAAGGGTAAGAGAAGAAATTGGACCCCAAAAAATGTTGTGCAATTTGTCCTGAGTACGCTGATACCCCATATGTGGGTGTAAACCATTGTTTGGGCGCATGGCAGAGCTTGGAAGGGAAGGAGCGCCATTTGACTTTTCAATGCAAAATTGACTGGAATTGAGATGGGACGCCATGTTGCGTTTGGAGAGCCCCTGATGTGCCTAAACATTGAAACTCCCTACAAGTGACACCATTTTGGAAAGTAGACCCCCTAAGGAACTTATCTAGATGTGTTTTGAGAGCTTTGAACCCCCAAGTGTTTCACTACAGATTATAACGCAGAGCCGTGAAAATAATTTTTATTTTTTTTCTCAAAAATGATTTTTTAGCACCCAGCTTTGTATTTTTACAAGGGTAACAGAATAAATTGGACCCCAAAATTTGTTTTCCAATTTGTCCTGAGTACGCTGATACCCCATATGTGGGGGGGAACCACTGTTTGGGCGCATGACAGAGCTCGGAATGGAAGGAGCGCCATTTGGAATGCAGACTTAAATGGATTGGTCAGCAGCCGTCACGTTGCATTTGCAGAGCCCCTGATGTACCCAAACAGTACAAACCCCCCACAAGTGACCCCATATTGGAAACTAGACCTCCCAAAGAACTTATCTAGATGTGTTTTGAGAACTTTGAACCCCCAAGTGTTTCACTAAAGTTTATAGCGCAAAGCCGTGAAAATAAAAATTCTTTTTTTTTTTCACAAAAATGATTTTTTAGCCCCCAGTTTTGTATTTTCACAAGGGTAACAGGATAAATTAGACCCCAAAAGTTGTTGTCCAATTTGTCCTGAGTACGCTGATACCCCATATGTGGGGGGGAACCACTGTTTGGGTGCATGACAGAGCTCGGAAGGGAAGGAGCGCCATTTGGAATGCAGCCTTAAATGGATTGGTCTGCAGGCGTCACGTTGCATTTGCAGAGCCCCTGATGTACCCAAACAGTACAAACCCCCCACAAGTGACCCCATATTGGAAACTAGACCTCCCAAGGAACTTATCTAGATGTGTTGTGAGAACTTTGAACCCCCAAGTGTTTCACTACAGTTTATAACGCAGAGCCGTGAAAATAAAACATCTTTTTTTTCCCACAAAAATGATTTTTAGCCCCCCAAATTTTTATTTTCCTAAGGATAACAAGAGAACTTGGACCCCAGAAGTTGTTGTTCAATTTGTCCCGAGTATGCTGATAACACATATGTTGGGGTAAACCCCTTTTTGGGCGCACGGGAGAGCTCGGAAGGGAAGGAGCACTGTTTTACTTTTTCAACGCAGAATTGGCTGGAATTGAGATTGGACGCCATGTCGCGCTTGTAGAGCCCCTGATGTGCCTGGACAGTGGAAACTCCCCAATTCTACCTGAAACCCTAACCCAAACACACCCCTAACCCTAATCCCAACGGTAACCCTAACCACACCCCTAGCCCTGACACACCCATAATTCTAATCCCAACCCTAATCCAAACGTAAATGTAATCCAAACCCTAACCCTAACTTTAGCCCCAACCCTAACTTTAGCCCCAACCCTAACTTTACCTCCAACCCTAGCCCTAACCCTAACCCTAACCCTACCCCTAACCCTAAACGTGACTGAAATACGTGGCACTGAAATACGTGGCACTGAAATACGTGGCACTGAAATACGTGGCACTGAAATACGTGATACGTGGCACTTAAATACGTGGCACTGAAACACGTGGCACTGAAATACGTGATACGTGGCACTGAAATACGTGGCACTGAAATACGTGGCACTGAAATACGTGGCACTGAAATACGTGGCACTGAAATATGTGATACGTGGCACTGATACGTGGCACTGAAATACGTGGCACTGAAATACGTGGCACTGAAATACGTGGCACTGAAATACGTGGCACTGAAATACGTGGCACTGAAATACGTGGCACTGAAATACGTGGCACTGAAATACGTGGCACTGAAATACGTGGCACTGAAATACGTGGTACTAAAATATGTGGCACTGAAATACGTAATACGTGGCACTGAAATACGTGATACGTGGCACTGAAATATGTGATACGTGGCACTGAAATACGTGGCACTGAAACACGTGGCACTGAAATACGTGGCACTGAAATACGTGGCACTGAAATACGTGGCACTATGACTGTCAGAAAATGTTCATTAAACGGTTAGGGGTGAGGTTAGGGGTAGAGTTAGGGTTAGGGTTTGGATCCCTTTATCACCTTGATGGTGGTGGGTGGCTTTTCAGTGTGTTTAAATGCATGCGTTTTTAACGCAAACAAACGCATGTGCTTAAAAACGCAAGAAAATACTGCAGGTTGTATTTCTGAAAATGAACGCATGCAGAAAAAAAACGCATGCGTTTGAAAACGCGACCAAACGCGTACAAAAAAACCGCATGCGTTTTCAATGTTAAATATAGGGAAAAAACGCATGCGTTTTTTTGTGCAAAAAACGCTGCAGACAAAAACGCAAGTGTGAAACCAGCGACGCTTTTTATAGCAAAAAAGTTTTTGCGTCTCCACATTTTGAGACCTATAATTTTTCCACATTTTGCTCCACAGAGTCATGTGAGGTCTTGTTTTTTGCGGGACGAGTTGACGTTTTTATTGGTAACATTTTCGGACACGTGACCGTTTTTGATCGCTTTTTATTCCGATTTTTGTGAGGCAGAATGACCAAAAACCAGCTATTCATGAATTTCTTTTGGGGGAGGCGTTTATACCGTTCCGCGTTTGGTAAAATTGATAAAGCAGTTTTATTCTTCGGGTCAGTACGATTACAGCGATATCTCATTTATATCATTTTTTTATGTTTTGGCGCTTTTATACGATAAAAACTAAAATATAGAAAAAATAATTATTTTCGTATCGCTTTATTCTCAGGACTATAACTTTTTTATTTTTTTGCTGATAATGTTGTGTGGCGGCTTGTTTTTTGCGGGACAAGATGACGTTTTCAGCGGTACCATGGATATTTATATCAGTCTTTTTGATCGCGGGTTATTCCACTTTATGTTCGGCGGTATGGTAATAAAGCGTTGTTTTTTGCCTCGTTTTTTTTTTTTTTTTCTTACGGTGTTTACTGAAGGGGTTAACTAGTGGGGCAGTTTTATAGGTTGGGTCGTTACGGACGCGGCGATACTAAATATGTGTACTTTTATTGTTTTGTTTTTTTTATTTAGATAAAGAAATGTATTTATGGGAATAATATATTTTTTTTTTTTATTATTTATTTAGGATTTTTTTTTTTTTTTTTTTTTTACACATGTGGAAAATTTTTTTTTTAACTTTTTTACTTTGTCCCAGGGGGGGACATCACAGATCATTGATCTGGCAGTGTGCACAGCACTCTGCCAGATCGACGATCTGCTGTGCAGGGCTGCAGGCTTACCAAGTGTCTGCTCTGAGCAGACACTCGGTAAGCCACCTCCTTCCCTGCAGGACCCGGATGCCGCGGCCATCTTGGATCCGGGACCTGCAGCCAGGAAGGAGGTAGGAGACCCTCGCAGCAACGCGATCACATCGCGTTGCTCCGGGGGTCTCAGGGAAGCTCGCAGGGAGCCCCCTCCCTGCGCGATGCTTCCCTATACCGCCGGTACACTGCGATCATGTTTGATCGCGGTGTGCCGGGGGTTAATGTGCCGGGGGCGGTCCGTGACCGCTCCTGGCACATAGTGCCGGATGTCAGCTGCGATATGCAGCTGACACCCGGCCGCTGTCGGCCGCGCTCCCCCCGTGAGCGCCGCTGATCGGTGATGACGTACTATCCCGTCGGCGGTCATACGGGCCCACCCCACCTCGACGGGATAGTACGTCAAATGTCGGGAAGGGGTTAAACTAAAGCAAATAATGACAAAATTCAATTTAAATGTACGTTTACCTTGGCTGAAGTGGTTGAATTACATAGAAAGGAAGTTCTGCATGTGGCAATGTGGGGGGGCAAAGCCTCAAGTGGTAATGTGTGGGGATGGAGCCTCATGGGGTAATGTGTGGGTCGGAGCCTCGTGTGGTAATGTGGGGGGACAGAGCCTCATGTGGTAATGTGGGGGAATGGAGCCTCATGTGGTAATGTGTGGGGACAGAGCCTGGTGTGGTAATGTGTGGGGATGCAGCCTTGTGTGGTAATGTGTGAGGATGGAGTCTTGTGTGGTAATGTGTGGTGACGGAGCCTGGTGTGGTAATGTGTGGGGACGCAGCCTCATGTGGTAATGTGTGAGGACGGAGCCTCGTGTGGTAATGTGTGGGGACAAAGCCTTGTGTGGTAATGTGGAAGGACGGAGCCTCGTGTGTTAATGTG
Source organism: Ranitomeya variabilis (assembly GCF_051348905.1). NCBI lineage: Eukaryota > Metazoa > Chordata > Amphibia > Anura > Dendrobatidae > Ranitomeya > Ranitomeya variabilis. The sequence goes on along the minus strand of NC_135237.1, from coordinate 297,804,221 downwards.
TGAAGATGGAGCCTCGTATGGTAATGTGTGGGGACATAGCCTCGTGTGGTAATGTGTGGGTACAGAGCCTCGTGTGGTAATGTGTGAGGACAGAGCCTCGTATGGTAATGTGTGGGGACAGAGCCTCATGTGGTAATGTGTGGGGACACAGCCTCATGTGGTAATGTGTGAGGACGGAGCCTCGTGTGGTAATGTGTGGGGACAAAGCCTTGTGTGGTAATGTGGAAGGACGGAGCCTCGTGTGTTAATGTGTGAAGATGGAGCCTCATATGGTAATGTGTGGGGACATAGCCTCGTGTGGTAATGTGTGGGTACAGAGCCTCGTGTGGTAATGTGTGAGGACAGAGCCTCGTATGGTAATGTGTGGGGACAGAGCCTCATGTGGTAATGTGTGGGGACACAGCCTCATGTGGTAATGTGTGAGCACGGAGCCACATGTGGTAATGTGTGGGGATGGAGCCTCATGTGGTAATGTGGGGGGACGGAGCCTCGTGTGGTAATGTGTGGGGACGGAGCCTCATGTGGTAATGTGTGGGGACGGAACCTCGTGTGGTAATGCGTGAGGACAGAGCCTCGTGTGGTAATGTGTGGGGAAAAAGCCTTGTGTGGTAATGTGGAGGGATGGAGCCTTGTGTGTTAATGTGTGAAGATGGAGCCTCTTATGGTAATGTGTGGGGACAGAGCCTCATGTTGTAATGTGTGGGTACAGAGCCTCGTGTGGTAATGTGTGAGGACAGAGCCTCGTATGGTAATGTGTGGGGACAGAGCCTCATGTTGTAATGTGTGGGTACAGAGCCTCGTGTGGTAATGTGTGAGGACAGAGCCTCGTATGGTAATGTGTGGGGACAGAGCCTCGCATGGTAATGTGTGGTGACGCAGCCTCCTGTGGTAATGTGTGAGGACGGAGCCATGTGTGGTAATGTGTGGGGACAGAGCCTCGTGTGGTAATGTGGGGGGACGGAGCCTCGTGTGGTAATGTGTGGGGACGGAGCCTCATGTGGTAATGTGTGGTGACAGAGCCTCGTGTGGTAATCTGTGGGAATGGAGCCTCATGTGGTAATGTGGGGGGTGGGATTATGTGTGGTAATGTGGTGAGGTGGCGGGATTATGTGTGGTAATGTGGTGGGGATGGGATTATCTGTGGTAATGTGGTGGGGGGCGGGATTATGTGTGGAGATGTAGTGGGGGGTGGGATTATGTGTAGTAATGTGGTGGGGGGATTATGTGTGGTGATGTGGTGGGGGGCAGGATTATGTGTGGTAATGTGGTGGGGGCGGGATTATGTGTGGAGATGTGGTGGGGGGCGGGATTATGTGTGGTAATGTGGTGGGGGTGGGATTATGTGTGGTGGGGGTGGGATTATGTGTGGTGATGTGGTGGGGGGGCGGGATTATGTGTGGTGATGTGGTGAGGATTAGGATTATCTGTGGTGATGTGGTGGGGGGCAGGATTATGTGTGGTGATGTGGTGGGGGGCAGAATTATGTGTGGTAATGTGGTAAGGGGCGGGATTATGGGTGGTAATATGGTGGGGGGCAGGATTATGTGTGGTGATGTGGTGGGGGGCAGAATTATGTGTGGTAATGTGGTAAGGGGCGGGATTATGGGTGGTAATATGGTGGGGGGCGGGATTATGGGTGGTAATGTGGTGCGGGGTGGGATTATGTGTGGTTATGCGGTGGGGGGGCAGGATTATGTGTGGTTAAGTGGTGGGGGGGCGGGATTATGTATGGTGATGTGGGGGGTGGGATTATGTGTGGTGATGTGTTGGGGGCAGGATTATGTGTGGTGATGTGGTGGGCGGGCGGGATTATGTGGTGATGTGGTGGGTGCAGGATTGTGTGTGGTAATGTGGTGGGGGCGGGATTGTGTGTGGTAATGGGGTGGGGGCGGGATTGTGTGTGGTGATGTGGTGGGGGGCAGAGCTACTGTGCAGGGGGCGGGATTAGCGAGTAATCACAATGCCTCTTATATACGTATATATATATATATATATATATATATATATATATATATATATATATAGCGGTTTTTCCAATTTCAATTGTGATATTTTGAAAAACATATTTTATTCTAAAAGACTAATAAATGTGACGTTTTGAGGTTGAGTTTATAGAATGTACATTGGGTAAAATGGTAAAGTACTAAAATGCAAAGATATTAAAATAAAAAGCACAGTAGAAAGTTGCATCACATTTCAATTACAAAGTCACTGAACATATTAAAACTAAAACTTACAATTCTTATTTAATTGCATATAGTATGTCTAACAAATCATTATTCCCATGTAGGCAATAGAAACATACTACTCAGAACTGATGTAAAATACCACGTGTTCTTTATTACCTTACATTCTTCAGGATACCCCCTCAAAACAGGTTTCTTTGCCATTTTTCCTGTACATGTGTTCTATAAATACTTTTCCATCAGCATCATATATTATTGATGAATACAGATAAAAAACACATGCTGCACTCTTCAGTTCCACTGTTCAGATTAAATACTGTATCTGCTCCATTTGGCGCATGCAATATTGAAAAGTAGAGGAAACAAAACATTGAGGCAAATTCCAAGTCTTACAATGTCAGACGAAATGCCATGAAAAAAAACCCAGCAAAAAACAGTTTAAGTGGCAACTAGTGGTTTTAAGGCAAAATAATGGTAGAATTCTTATTTCAATTCAAATACCATTGAAATGACAATTGTTCTCTCTCAGCTACATGCCCCTCAAAATGATAGAGTTAAAAAAGGCCAGTCTGTAGGTAGGGGTATCTGTAAGTGGGCTAGTTGAGCTCATTAGGAGTATGTCATTTTAGCTTTTCCTTTCCAGGTTGTTCAGTTTAGAGGGGAAACTGGATATCACTTAGCTAAAGAAATATAAGAGATTACATTGTAACATATTTAGCAAGGTCGAAAAAAGACATTTGTCCATCCAGTTCAGCCTATATTCTGTCAAAATAAATCCCCAGATCTACGTCCTTCTAAAGAACCTAATAACTGTAAGATAAAATATTGTTACCCTCCTGGAAGACATCCAGACCTCTCTTGAACCCTTCAACTGAGTTTGGCGTCATCACCTCCTCAGACAAGGAATTCCCTAATTCACTACTGCCCTAACAGTAATGAATCCACTTCTATGTTGATGGAAACACCTTCTCTCCTCCAGACACAGAGAATTCCCCCTTGTGACTGTCACCTTCCTTGGTATAAACAGTTCCTCAGAGAGATATTTGTATTGTCCCCTTATATACTTATACATCGTTATTAGATCACCCCTCAGTGGTCTTTTTTCTAGACAAAATAATCCTAATTTTTATAATCTCTCTAGGTATTGTAGTTCCCCCATCCCCTTTATTCATTTTGTTGCCTTCCTTTGTACTCACTCTAGTTCAATTATATCCTTTCTGAGCACCGGTGCCCAAAACTGTACACAGCACTCCATGTGCGGTTTAACCAGGGATTTGTAAAGAGGCAGTATAATGCTCTCATCATGTGTATCCAGACCTTTTGTAATTCACCCCATGATCCTGTTTGCCTTGCCAGCCACTGCGTGGCACTGGCTGCTCCAGGTAAGTTTATCATTAACTAGGATCCCCAAGTCCTTCTCTGTGTCAGATTAACCCAGTGGTTTCCCATTCTGTGTGTAATGAGGATATTGATTCCTTCTTCCTATGTGTATAACCTTACATTTTTTAATGTTAAACCGCATCTGCCACCTTTTGGCCCATGTTTCCAACTTATCCAGATCCATCTGTAGCAGAATACTATCTTCTCTTCTATTGACTGCTTTACATAGTTTTGCGTCATCTGCAAATATTGATATTTTAGTGTGTAAACCTTCTATCAGATCGTTAATAAATATGTTGAAGATAATAGGTCCCAACACTGACTGGTCACAGAGACTCAGTTAGAGAATGCACCATTTATAACCACCCTCTGCTTTCTATCACTAATCAATTACTTACCCATTTACACACATTTTTCCCCAGACCCAGCATTCTCATTTTGTGTACCAACCTCTTGTGTGGCACGGTATCAAACGCTTTGGAAAAATCTTGGTATACCACATCCAATGTCTCACCTTGGCCCAGTCTACAGCTTACCTCTTCATAAAAACTGATTAGATTGGTTTGACAGGAGCGATTCCTCATAAACCCATGCTGATATGGAGTTAAACAGTTATTCTCAATGGGATAATCCAGAATAACATCCCTCAGAAACCCTTCAAATATTTACCAACAATTCAGGTTAGACTTACTGGCCTATAATTTCCAGATTCACTTTTGGAGCCATTTTTGAATATTGGTACCACATTTGCTATGCGCCAGTCCTGTGGAACAGACCCCGTCACTATAGAGTCCCTAAAAATAATATTCTTTCTTCACAATTTTTTAAGGGGCCTACATTTTCACTTTTGGTTCTTTTACTATTGATATAGTTGAATAACAGTTTGGGATTAGTTTTACTCTCCTTAGCAATGTGCTCCTCTGTTTCCTTTTTGGCAGCCTTAATTAGTTTTTTAGATAAAGTATTTTCCTTCCTAACAGGAAAATTTGAGAAGTTAGCAACACACCACTGATGAAAAAATGAAAAACTTTATTCAGGCATAGCAAGGCATATTAAAAACATGAAAAGCCTTACACATTTCAGGTGCATGCAGCACCCTTAGTCACAGAATATATAATTAAAATCACAACCAGAATAAATATCAACGAGAAATCAATCACAAATGACAAATAATTAATTACATATGCACAAGGTATGGATGCAAACACAGCAGCAATAAAAAAAACAAAAAAACAAAACATACCCAGAGGTCTGCTGCAGACCCTGGGTTGTCATGCCAGCCCATCGGCAACCTGCAGTCTTGTGACACGGGCGCTGATGAGCGGAATTAGCGATGTGCTTCCGACGCAAACCCTTTAATTGCTGCTGTAAGAGATTGACAGCGTCATTTAGCAGGTTAACAGCCGTGGGTGGATCGTGATTCCACATGTCGTGAAGGGGTTAAAATGAGTTGTTAGCCATCTCCCTCCACACACAATCCTGATGACATGACTACATAGGAATAAAATCAGTAACAAGCATAGGACAGAAAGTGGAGCTGTTGGAAAACTAGATTGTTATTGGGACATTGATCAACATTTGACAAATTAAGCATATACCGTATATATACTCGAGTATAAGCTGACCCGAGTATAAACTGACCCCCCTAATTTTGCCACAAAAAACTGGGAAAACTTATTGACTCGAATATAAGCCTAGGGTGGAAAATGCAGCAGTGGAAAATGCATGCTACCGGTGAATTTCAAAAATAAAAATAGATGCTCCATACTGTTCATTATGGCCCCATAGATGCTCCACATAAAGCTGTGCCATATATAATGCACTGCACCATTCATTATGGCCCCATAGATGCTCCATATAAAGCTGTGCCACATATAATGCTCTGCACCGTTCATTATGGCCCCATAGATGCTCCATAGAAAGCTGTGCCATATACAATTATTATTATTATTATTATTATTGTTTATTTATATAGCACCATTAATTCCATGGTGCTGTACATGAGAAGGGGTTACATCAAAATACAAATATCACTTACAGTAAACAAAACTAACAATGACAGACTGGTACAGCGGGAAGAGGACCCTGCCCTTGCGGGCTTATATTCTACAGGATTATGGGGAAGGAGACAGTAGGTCGAGGGTTGCAGTAGCTCCAGTGGTGTTGAGGTGGCCATGTAGTCTTTACAGGCTGTAAGCTTCTTTGAAGAGATGGGTTTTCAGGTTTCTTTTGAAGGATCCAAAAGTAGTGGATAACCGGATGTGTTGGGGCACTGAATTCCAGAGGATGGGTGATATTCGGGAGAAGTCTTGGATGCGATTGGGTGAGGAGCGAATAAGCATGGAGGAGAGGAGGAGGTCTTGGGAGGACCGGAGATTACGTGAGGGAAGATATTGAGAGATTAGTGTGGAAATATACGGAGGAGAAAGATTATGGATGGCTTTGTAGGTCAGTGTTAATAATTTAAACTGGATACGCTGAGAAATTGGGAGCCAGTGAAGGGATTTGCAAAGAGGGGAAGCAGGAGTGTAGCGAGGAGAGAGATTAATTAGACGGGCAGCAGAGTTAAGGATGGACTGGAGGGGTGCGAGAGTGTTAGAAGGTTTGGAGCGCCCCCACACCGCCGCAGGGCCAAGGGGTACCCGGAGCCGGGCCTCTGGGTCTCAGTCCTGGGGTTGTCACGGTGGCTAGACCCGGTCCGTGGCCCTGTCTGTCAGTGGGGGACGTCCGGTGCAATAAGTGGTGTTGTAACGGTGCAGTTGTGGGGTGCAGGTCGCGGTAAATAACAAGGACACCAGGTTGCAGTCTCTTTACCTCTTTACTGAAGATCTCTGAGTCCTCAATCCAGAATACGGCTCACCAGGCTGCGCAAGTCCGGCCGGTCCAATGACACTTCCAGAGTTCTCTTCACAGGAGGAAATCTGTGCCTTCCCCCTAGCGCTATGTGTTGTAGTCCTTCCCTGCTGTGCTTATGGAAAGTACCCCACAACTGTTGTGTCTGTTTCTTAAGTTCCCTCACAACTCGACTAGATGATGTTCTGCTAATCCTCCGTCCCTCCCTGAGGTTCGGGTAGGAACGGCACCCGTTTGACGGGTAGGCCTGGAGTTCTTCCGGGACCCTAGAGACGCCCCTCTCCCACAATTGCCTCCCAAGACTTCATAGGTGATTTGAGTTAGACAGCCCGCCTGAGACTGACTGTCCTGCCGCTGTTTGGAGTATTGCTTGAAGCTGAATGTTATTCTACTCCCTCGGCGTTCCGGCCACCGGTAGTGCGCCTCAGTAGGATGTTGCTTCGGTCTTACAGCACGACTCCTACTGGTATTTCTCCTTTGCGTGATCCCGTTTCTCACTCAGCACAATCTATCTCTCTTCTAATCCTTTCTTGGGCACCGCCGCTACCCGGAGCAGGCACGGTCCCGTTACGTTCGTTCTCGTTGCCAAGCCTCTGTCAGGATCCCACCCCTGACAGAGACCCTACTGTATCTTCCCCTACAACACCCTCTGCCACAAGGTGTTGCCTGGTTCCAACCCAGTCAGCTTTCTGATCTGACTTCCTGCCTGACCCCCAGTTTACCCACTATGGTGGGGAGTGGCCTAATGAATAGCACCCTTAGCTCCCCCCGGAGGCCCGGCTGTGAAATGTATTGGTGTCTGTGATACCTGATCAGATGAACTCCTTCAGTGCCATCGGACGCACCATAGCTCCCCATAGTGGTGGAGCCACAGTACTGCAACGACCAGAACCCTGGGGCGCTGCACTCCCCCCTGGTTAAACACAGTACTCCGGGACTGGGAAGAAAACAACAATACAAGTTTAGCAAAAAGACATACAATTTTTGTTGAGTGCAAATAACAATACGTATACTTGAACAAACTTCCCTTTATGGGAGGTGAGGACACTTGAACGTTACAAAACATGGTTAAACATTAAACATTATAAATTACAGGCTATAAATAACTCCTGTTACCCAACCGGGTATTCTACTAAGTTCAAAAATTGCTGAACAATACTTTAACATTGCCTTTAAGGACATACACTCTGTATCCACCAAAGACCTTCCTATAATCACATTATAAGGTAAGTTAACTGTTTTTTTTTTTTTTCATTCTCCTTCTTTGAATCTGCAGGACCGCCTGTCCTATCGGCACCAGACCTACTGCCTCTCCTTTCTGTTACAGGACCGCCCCGTTCAGCCAGGGCCTACTGCCTTTTCAACTTCTATACACAGTATAGATCATAACATTACTTTCAGTTTTAGAAGCACTGAGCCATCTACGTATGGCTCCTAGGAGGACTCACTACCTAACCCCTACGGGTTCACTTTCTGTCCTCTGTAACACATTATTAACTCTTTCTTTACAATAACTAACTTACTATGGAGGACTCAGGGTTTACCTTCTATCCCCAGTTTCTTATCAACATTATCAACTATCCCCTTATAACATCAATCCTCATTATTACTTTCTTTCATCAAGACATTATTGCTATCCATCTATCTTAAAGCAATGCGGTTCTTCAAATATACACGTGGATGTCCCCTTTAAGAAGGGACCAAGTCTTGAGGAGGTAGCATTTGTTCTCTAGCTACCAGTCCATACTCAGCAAAGGCTCCGGTGTGGTATCTTCGCAAAGAGTCTCTTTCTAAGTAAAACCAGTAGGAAGCGCCTTTAATAAGGTGCGAACTATTTACAAGAAAAAGTTTGTATCATGCACGGTCCATGATTACTGCAGTTCTGTAAACTTTTGTGCAAACTTGAGAACATAAGCAAAACAACAAGGATCCCGGGTCAACAAAGGGATCCATAAGGAATTAACCCTGGACGGGTTTAGCAGCAACAGTAAACAAACAGTTAAACGGAGAACTATTTACATTTTCTTAAAGCTTACTCATTTTCAGAATCCCCCACGAGGCGCCACCTGGCGGGTGAACCCCTGCAGTCCAGGTTCCAGGTCCACTCCCGCTGCCAGGTACACCCCATGGGTTCGGGTCTGTTGCACAACCAGGTCGTGTGCGGTAATAAAGGTCTGTGTCCCCACTTCTCTCTGTGCTGGCACAGCAGGAACACCGGTCACTCGAGGAGGCGCCTCCTTGGCCACTACAGTGGTGGTGGTGGTGGCCAGACTGCAGGTCACAGTTTCCGTTAGTGTACAGGTGGGGTTGACCAAGGTGGCCACCGACCGGTCACACGGGGACACTTTGGCTACAGGGGCCGGTTTTTCCGGCACCTTGGGCGGGGGTTCCATTGACCTCTTCTTGCGCACATTCAGAGCGAACCACCCCTTCTCCCCAAAATGTCTGGTGTAGATGACACTGTCTCCTGGGTAGAGGTCTCGATCGGGGTGGCCCTCCCTGAGGTGCGACTCAACGTCCCGGCGGTTAACAAAGACCTCCGCGTATAACCCCGGTTCCTTAATAAAGCCCCAGCCTCCTCGGAGCTTAAAGGTGGTGATGATGCCCTGCCTGCGCGGGGCCTGGTGAGCGGTGGGGTCCTTGCGGGCCCGATCCTTTACTGCCAGGTCCTTCTGATGATAAGCCTCCATCCCAGCCCGGTACGCCTCGTCCTCTTCCTTCCATTGCTGTTCCAGCTGGGCCTGGTATGTCTCCCAGCTCAGGGCCTGCACCATCTCCCCTTCCCGCGTCTCCACCCCGGGGAATCCCATGAGGTCGGGTCCGGGGTTCACCCAGCGGTATACCGTGCGCTCCGCACGGGCCTCGCAGGACAGGGTGATTGGTGTGACGGGGCCTTCATACGATGTTCCATGCCCGTAGCTTCCTCCCAGGGCAACAGACGTTGGAGCTTATGAGTCCCAGGGGGAGGGGGCGCTGCAACGGGGCCCACTAACACACCCTCTGCTAGCGGGGCAGGATCGGCGGACTCACCAACCGGTGCGAGTTCACTTTCCGCGACAGGTCCCGCTGGTTCCTCCGGTGAGGTCTCCGATGTCCGGGAACTCTCTGCCGGCACCACTAAGCGCGGAGCCTGGACCCCCACATTCAGTTGGAGAAGTTGGTTGAATAAGTCCTCCATCTCGGCCCTCAGGAATCTGGTGTTGTCCACGGAAGACGGGCTGCTGTGCTCATCCGGGCCATGGCGTCCTCCACGTGGGTCGCTTCCGGGTCTCTTTCCCGCTCTCTCCTTCGTGGGCGGTGTCGTTTTCTCGGTCTTCGCCCTCCATTGAGGATTAGGAGGCGGATCTCTGCCACTGACGGACACGTCCTCACCGTGCAGAAATATTTAGACTGGGCGGCCATTGTTTTTCGCGCTCTCCAGCTTGCCTATGCCCACTCCACGCCCCTCTTCTCTTCCGGCGCTCTCCTCAGCGCTGCAATGGCGGCGGATTTTGGCGGCAAGTGGCGCAGCACACAGTCTTTGCAATAAAGTACAGTCCAAGCACAGTAAATCACAGTCCCAAGGCACACATGACCTGATTCCTCAGGCTTAAGTAGATCCTGTTGGTGACGCCAAGTTGGAGCGCCCCCACACTGCCGCAGGGCCGAGGGGTACCCGGAGCCGGGCCTCTGGGTCTCAGTCCTGGGGTTGTCACGGTGGCTAGACCCGGTCCGTGGACCTGTCTGTCAGTGGGGGACGTCCGATGCAATAAGTGGTGTTGTAACGGTGCAGTTGTGGGGTGCAGGTCGCGGTAAATAACAAGGACACCAGGTTGCAGTCTCTTTACCTCTTTACTGAAGATCTCTGAGTCCTCAATCCAGAATACGGCTCACCAGGCTGCGCAAGTCCGGCCGGTCCAATGACACTTCCAGAGTTCTCTTCACAGGAGGAAATCTGTGCCTTCCCCCTAGCGCTATGTGTTGTAGTCCTTCCCTGCTGTGCTTATGGAAAGTACCCCACAACTGTTGTGTCTGTTTCTTAAGTTCCCTCACAACTCGACTAGATGATGTTCTGCTAATCCTCCGTCCCTCCCTGAGGTTCGGGTAGGAACGGCGCCCGTTTGACGGGTAGGCCTGGAGTTCTTCCAGGACCCTAGAGACGCCCCTCTCCCACAATTGCCTCCCAAGACTTCATAGGTGATTTGAGTTAGACAGCCCGCCTGAGACTGACTGTCCTGCCGCTGTTTGGAGTATTGCTTGAAGCTGAATGTTATTCTACTCCCTCGGCGTTCCGGCCACCGGTAGTGCGCCTCAGTAGGATGTTGCTTCGGTCTTACAGCACGACTCCTACTGGTATTTCTCCTTTGCGTGATCCCGTTTCTCACTCAGCACAATCTATCTCTCTTCTAATCCTTTCTTGGGCACCGCCGCTACCCGGAGCAGGCACGGTCCCGTTACGTTCGTTCTCGTTGCCAAGCCTCTGTCAGGATCCCACCCCTGACAGAGACCCTACTGTATCTTCCCCTACAACACCCTCTGCCACAAGGTGTTGCCTGGTTCCAACCCAGTCAGCTTTCTGATCTGACTTCCTGCCTGACCCCCAGTTTACCCACTATGGTGGGGAGTGGCCTAATGAATAGCACCCTTAGCTCCCCCCGGAGGCCCGGCTGTGAAATGTATTGGTGTCTGTGATACCTGATCAGATGAACTCCTTCAGTGCCATCGGACGCACCATAGCTCCCCATAGTGGCGGAGCCACAGTACTGCAACGACCAGAACCCTGGGGCGCTGCAGGTAGGCCACAGAGGAGTATGTTGCAGTAGTCGAGGCGGGAGATGATTAGGGCATGCACGAGCATTTTGGTAGAGTGTGGGTTGAGGAAAGAACGGATTCTGGAAATATTTTTGAGCTGGAGGCGACAGGAGGTGGCGAGAGCTTGGATGTGCGGTTTGAAGGACAGGGCAGAGTCAAGGGTTACTCCGAGGCAGCGGATTTTGGGGACAGGGGAAAGTGTGATTTCATTTATTTTGATAGATAGATCAGGTAGGCAAGATATGCGAAAGTGAGGAAAGATAATTAGTTCTGATTTGTCCACATTGAGCTTGAGGAAGCGAGAGGAGAAGAAGGAGGATATGGCTGATAGACACTTTGGGATTCTGGAGAGCAGGGAGGTGACATCTGGACCAGAGAGGTAGATCTGAGTGTCATCGGCATATAAATGGTACTGGAAGCCATAGGACCTTATGAGTTGTCCCAAGCCGATTGTATAGATTGAGAATAGTAAGGGTCCTAGGACAGAGCCTTGAGGGACACCAACAGAGAGGGGGCGAGATGAAGAGGTAGTATGGGAGTAGGAAACGCTAAATGTGCGGTTGGCAAGGTATGAGGAGATCCAAGATAGGGCGAGGTCTTTGACCCCAAAGGAAGAGAGGATCTGTAGTAGGAGGCAGTGGTCAACTGTGTCAAAGGCAGAGGACAGGTCTAGGAGGAGGAGAATAGAGAACTGTCTGTTAGCTTTGGCTGTAAGTAAGTCGTTAGTAATTTTGGTCAGGGCAGTCTCAGTGGAATGGTGGGGACGGAAGCCAGATTGTAGGTTGTCGAAGAGAGAGTTAGATGCAAAGTGAGAGGAAAGTTCAGCATGGACGTGCTGCTCAAGGAGTTTGGATGCAAATGGGAGCAAAGATATGGGGCGATAGCTGGACATGGCGCTTGGGTCAAGGGATGGCTTTTTGAGGATAGGTGTGATTGTGGCATGTTTGAAGGCAGAGGGGAAGGTACCAGAAGTTAGTGAAAGGTTGAAGAGATGGGTTAGGGATGGGATTAGTGTGGTGGTGAGGTTGGGGAGGAGGTGGGATGGGGTCAAGTGCACAAGTGGTGAGGTGTGATTTGGAGAGAAGATGAGCAAGCTCCCCTTCAGAGATTTTGGAGAGTGAAGTTATGGGGTTTGGGCATTGATCTCTCATACAAAGGGGTAGTGGTGGTTGGACAACAAAGACTTGCCTTGTTTGGTCTATCTTATTTTTGAAGTGCGTGGCAAAGTCCTCGGCAACGATTAGGGAAGTTGGAGGGGGCAGTGGTGGGCGGAGGAGGGAGTTAAAAGTGTTGAACAACTGTTTGCCCCATAGATGTGCCATAGAAAGATGTGCCCCATATACAATGCTCTGCACCGTTCATTGTTGCCCCATAGATGTGCCATAGAAAGCTGTGCCCCATATACAATGCTCTGCACCGTTCATTGTTGCCCCATAGATGTGCCATAGAAAGCTGTGCCCCATATACAATGCTCTGCACCGTTCATTGTTGCCCCATAGATGTGCCATAGAAAGCTGTGCCCTATACAATGCTCTGCACCGTTCATTGTTGCCCCATAGATGTGCCATAGAAAGCTGTGCCCCATATACAATGCTCTGCACCGTTCATGATTGCCCCATAGAAGTGCCATAGAAAGCTGTGCCATATACAATGCTCTGCACCGTTCATTATTGCCCCATAGATGTGCCATAGAAAGCTGTGCCCCATCTATAATGCTGCTGCTGCAATAAAAAAAAAAATGACATACTCACCTCTCTTGCTTGCAGCTCCTTAGCGTCCCGTCTCGGCGTCTCTCCGCACTGACTGTTCAGGCAGAGGGCGGCGTGCAGATTAGTGCATCATCGCGCCCTCTGACCTGAACAGTCAGAGCAAGAGGACGGGAAGACGGAGCCGCGCCCGGCGTGTGGAACTGGGACAGGTAACTATGTAATACTCACCTGCTCCCGGCATCCCTGGCTCCTTATCCCGGACAGCTGGTCTCCGGGTGCCGCAGCCTCTTCCTCTGTCAGCGGTCACCGTTACCGCTGATTAGAAGAATGAATATGCGGCTCCGCCCCTATGGGAGTGGAGTCCATATTCATAACTTTAATGACCGGTCCCACGTGACCGCTGAACAGGGAACAAGCTGTGGCACCGAAGACCGTGGGACGGGCAGGGGGAGCACCAGGACTAAGTGAGTATATGACAGACCTCTCTCCCCCTCACCCGCCAACCCCACCGCCGATCATGACTCGAGTATAAGCCGAGAGGTGCACTTTCAGCCCAAAAATTTGGGCTGAAAATCTCGGCTTATACTCGAGTATATACGGTAATTAGGTTTGATATACTATAGAAAAGATTAGAAGATGTCATGCATAATTACTTTTTATTTTATTTTTTTATGGACTTTCACTAAAGGTAGTGAGACCAATACATTAAGTTGGTCCCAGTAGAAAAAGTTTGGGATGTCCTGAAATGAAGGCTAGCATTCTGATAAAATCCAAGGCAGTAATTGTGGAAAAGGTTAATGAGATGTCACAACACACAGCTGTTTGCAGATTGCAGCATATGAGGCTGTTTAGCTGAAGACTAATAAGAATGATCCTGCCGGCCCCTATTATCAGAATTTACAATGGACAAATAATAATTAGAAGTAAACAATTGCGCAAGATAATCTTGTCTGATGAACCATGTTTTCTATTATATCATGTGCATATCAGGTGTATGTGCATTCCTTTACCAGATAAAATAGTACTAAAGTGTACTATGGGAAGATGAAAAGCAAGTAGAGGCAAATAATTAAATTCTTCTTGAATTTAACTAAAATATGAATGTTTTGTCATTTTCTTCTGCACAGATTCAGTGAGATGGAGGCCACTGGTTGCAAGTTTTTGGGCCACAAAGGGCTGTCAAAAAGTTAAAAGATTACTTATACTCAATATCAAAAACAGCACTACATTTACCAACAATCGTCAGGACAACCACACAATTGACACCCGATTGATGGACGAGGCAACAGCTGGTTTCACTACTAGACAGGATAATGGGCATTTCCCAGTGACAATATAGTATATGCACATCCAATTCCAACACATGGGTATATACAGTGGGTGAAAAAGTATTGATTAAGTCACCAATTTTCTAAGTAAATAACTTATTTTTTGGACTATAAGATGCACTTTTTTCCTCAAAAATTTGGAGGAAAGTGGGAAGTGCCTCTTATTGTCCAGAAGTATCTTATAGTCCAGCTGTGGCTGTGGATGGGGGTAAGTGGCAGCTGCGGAGTAGTGGGTAACAGGAGGCAGGAGCTGTTGGATGAAGCTAACACCTGTATCTGCTGTTAAAGAAAATATTCACTGCTACATATTCCCATAGCCTCTTCCCCCTCAATGCACTGAAGCCAGAACAGAAAGGTGGGAGCTACTACGGAAGTGGAGAGCAGTGAATATTCATTATTTTTAATTGAGGGCACATGAGATCGGAGGAGATTGCCTCTTTACCCCCGCGTTTAGTGTCCCCCACAGAGTTGGAGGGACAGGACATAAAAATTTCGCCTGATGAGTAAATGAAACGAAACACGTAGGAAAATGTATTGGTTATTTTGGGGTTAAGTAAACTTTTGGCAGCGTGGGTTTTTGTGTGGCCGGAATATGCCCCCTCCCGGATGCAGCGCCAATATTGAACGGTCTTATCCATAAAAGAGAAAGGAAGTCCAGAGGTGAGATCGTTCCAGCTTATATGTCAATCACTGTTACTGCAATTAACCCACAAAGGATATCTGTGATATGGGACATGCGGTCTGTGATTGTTTTATGATCCTCATGTGATGAGAATTTTTTTTTCCCTTAAGAGATTGGCATATTGACTTGTGGCTTTTAAAATCTCGGGGATATTGTGGCTTTACATTCCCATGAATGTGAATTTTTGTGAGTCCTTTATGTGTGTTTTCTTCCTTGTTGGTTATTTATACCATTTTAAGAATTATATATATTAAAAGTTAATTTTTAGGTAATAATCACACCCTGCTTTGACATACTGTTTTGGATTGGTGGACATTTAATTTTTTCGAGGGCACATGAGATCGCCTAGAAGCTGCTGGAGCTGGAGGCTGTGGCTAACTATACACCCGCTATTATAGATGGTCCGGTGCATATTATAGTCTGAAAATTATGGTTTATTTCTAAAGGTGCTATTGGCATGAAATTCTCACCTGATGTTGGTAACAACACATTAAATCCACATAGATTAAGAAATAAAACCACAGATGTTCCTCAGTTAAGTTATGCGTAATAATGATTATTGAGACAGGGAAAAAGTATTGAACACATGAAGAAAGAGTGGTGCAAAAGCAAGCCATGGAAATTCATGACACCAGCTGAAATCTATCAGTAATTAGAAAGCAATCCTGCCATTTAGTGAGAAATAATATCAGCTGGTTCAACTAATTGCCTATACCAAGGTGTAAGACAAGAAACATTCATGATGGGTAAAACCAGTGAGCTGTCTCAAGACCTTTGCCACTTTGACATTACCATTACAACGTCCTTGAGACTAGCCACCAAAGGCGAGCCTGTTCACCACTATGAGGTTTTTACCTCCTCTATTAGTTAAAATGAATCCACCTTAACTTATCCACAACTTCCACCTGACTCCTAAACTGCCATGAAGAGGCCATTTGACACCATTTCTACATGCTATGGAAAGACTGTGCCTATAAGTAACACAATTTCAGAGCTCCAACAGAATAATTTTATCAATGCAACTCTACCAAATTATGATCTAGATAATACTGCAACTAAAGCAAGATAACAGTCGGTAAACATCCTGCAATGAGGATCCCATCATGGGGAATGTGAAAAGTACACCATAATAAAAGTGGCAGCCACAGTCTGAATACTTGTATAATGACATCTGTCCTGCCTCAAAAACTATACTGCATGTATCATAGCAAGCTCTAATAATTCACCAATTCACAGTTTTTGGTTCTAGAAGCCACCACTATATACAGTAGCTGTGCAGTAATCATTTTTTAAAGCCACTTACTTCTACTACCGGAAAAGTGATGAGTACATATAAAGAGAAAGATACTATAAATAAGGAGTAATTAAAAGCTATACACAATATAACATCAACATTAAAACCGACCCTTAAATAACTTTCATATTTGGACATCATAATTGAAATAAACCTATAGCAGAGAAATGTACAGATGCATTGTTAATAACCCTGCCACGCCATTGTTGATTTTTTTAATGCATTTGATGACATTCTCTGCTAACCGCTCTTACTGGGTCAAAGTCATCGGGGAAAGCATCTTGCCCTTCATATTGATGCACTTAATTACTTTACCCTTAGCCACTCTCCCTGGCTCAAGGGCATCGTGAATGGGCATACAGTATTTGCCCTTTGTGTTAATGTGCATGATTTTACTCTTAGCTGCTCACACCATCTCAAGGGCCAAGGGAATAGGCATAATACCCTTCGTGTTATTGCACTTGATTACTTCACCCTTAGTCACTCCCCACTGACTCAAGGCCACCAAGATTAGGTATACTGTTCTTCAGTGTAATGCACTAGATTGCGGCTGTTTCCAGAAGACAACCTTAAAAGAAACAAGAGTTGGTCAATATAAACAGTCAAAATCCGTGCCTCAACATTCTCAAGCCACATGAACAAAAAGAGAGGGTCCTTGAAACGACAGATTGTATTAAATAGCATGTTTTTTCTTTTTTTTTCTATTCCCCTCCAGCTGCTGTTCTTAGCTTGGAGGAGCCAGTTGCAATTTATTCTTTAGGCATGCAAAATAGGATTGCCATGACCCCAAAGGAATTTACCCTTACAGAGTCTTACAGGCTACAAATGCTTCTGGAGACCAGGGGGCGATACCATGATGGTAACCCTGGATAAATAGGCCACAGCAGCCCTGTTTATTAATATATTTACATTACAAAAATGAACATATCAATATAACATTGGCAAATAATGAACGGGGTCTATGGAAACCACACCTTAGGCCCTCAACCGCACCACGCCGGTTCGAGAACCCTCCTGCTTATGCCCTTAACCGCACCACACCGGTTCAAGGACCCTACTTAATGGCGCCACCAATTAAATTGTCTCTACAGCAGTTACAGACAGACATGGCTCTCAAATCACTAGCTGCACATAAATAGTAAGAAATATAATATGTAGGTCTAGCATAATCTGCCTGCAGCCATAGGTGTATGGGTAGAAGACTGCAAGTTCTGTATCCCATTCAGTCATGCTACATACATAAAATAGGTGAAAGACAGGGCTGGAAACTAGGCCCATGATGTGTCTTCAAGAGAAAGGTGCAGCATCACACTAGGAGTGCCCACTCAATGCCCTGCCATGTGCTGTTATTAGTGGCAACTCACTGACCACCATATGCTGTGTTATTAGTTCCCCTCTCACCGCCCTGCCATGTGCTGAGTTACTCCCCAAATATTGATTTTCTATATAATGAAGCATGTGCTATTCACTATCTTAGGTAATATAAAATAAGCACTTGGTGAGTATACAACAATCCTGTAAAATATGAGGACAATATAAAGACAATATAAAGAATCAGGATGGATATATCAGGCAGAACAGCATGCCACATAAGAGGAATAAAAGCTGCCATAACTACAGAAATAAAGCACTAAGCTGGAAGTCAGGTCTAGATTATATGTACAGCAAGGAAAAACCTGTATACACAGGATCTTTATACACAGCATGATCCGTATATAGCAGAGTGAGAAGTGATAACATGTACCTCAGGTGTGTATACTTGATAAGTATACAGCACATATTGATGGAGCCTTTACACGCATACCACATATATGGTGAAAGTAACGTGGTTGCACTGAATCTATACACACAGGATTATCAGTATATGAGGTCACATAGAGGTCACAAGACTCCATAAATGGGAAGGGGAGAGGGAATAATCAGAACACAGCATGGCCAGTACACACAGCATTGCTATGAAGCGCAGCCACTCCTCATCAAACACACACCATCCCCCAACTCGACCCCTCTCCCCCTTGTCTCCAACACATGTGCCCACAGAACTAATGGCAGACAATGAATGTGTCCATGCTATGTCCTCTCATACATATACCATTCCCCAACTGCTCTTCTCTCACCAGTGTCCAGTAAACCCAGCTCCGCCATGTTAATGGCAAACCCTGTGTCATGGCCGATATCTGCTTACAGCCCTTGTTTCCCATATTTTACAGTCAGTAGCACCCAAAGCTCATGAAGACTCTACAATACAACAGTAATTTGACATATCAAACAAGTCTGCAGGAAGGTCACACACGAGCTGTCTCAGCAGTGTGTGTAGTAACCTGTAGCAGCCACACGAGTGAACATGGTGGCCACATGAATCTCTGAGGTAATTTTAATCCGATACATGATGTGGGAGCAGATACTAAACTATTACATGAAGTCTGAGTGAATGTGCTCCTATCAGCTGTAATGTGAAGTGATAAAACCCCCAAGTATTATACTTCTCTGAAACTGCAGTGAAGCCTTCTCCATGTCATCTGGTGAACAAAAGAGGAAGAAAGACAAATTTTCCTCCTCGATATAAACCCCTACCCCCTCACAGAGAGAGACTATCCCCCACCCTCCTCACAGAAAGAGATAGAGTTAGCTCACCTATATAAGCCCCACCCTTCAGTGACAACCAGGCACAAACATAACCTTCAGTCTTAAAACAACATCACTTTTGCTTAAAATCTACACCACTATACACACAAAACTGCAGGAGTTAAAGATCCACCCATCCCAAAGTCATGCCTCTCCTCCGCCAATTGCAATGGTGGTTTTCTTTACTTGTTTTCTGCTGCTGAACCATTAATTAAAAGTGCTTTTCAGTGTTACATGTTGTGCTTTCTCTAATAAAGCTGCTGTTATCTACATTCAGTGTAGGGAAAGTTGGTGGAGGAGGGTTAGCTTTAGATAAGAGTCATATAGGCAGGGTTTAATGTCTTAGGGTACTGTCACACAGTACCATTTTGATCGCTACGACGGTACGATTCGTGACGTTCTAGCGATATCGTTACGATATCGCAGTGTCTGACACGCAGCAGCGATCAGGGATCCTGCTGAGAATCGTACGTCGTAGCAGATCGTGTGGAACTTTCTTTCGTCGCTTGATCACCCGCTGACATCGCTGGATCGTTGTGTGTGACAGCGATCCAGCGATGTGTTCGCTTGTAACCAGGGTAAACATCGGGTATCTAAGCGCAGGGCCGCGCTTAGTAACCCGATGTTTACCGTGGTTACCAGCGTAAACGTAAAAAAAACAAACAGTACATACTCACATTCCGGTGTCTGTCCTCCAGCGTCTCAGCTTCTCTCCACTGTGTGAGCGTCTGCCAGCCGGAAAGCGAGCACAGCGGTGACGTCTGACGTCACCGCTGTGCTTGCCGGCTATGGCGCTTACACAGTGGAGAGAAGCAGAACGCCGGGGACAGACACCGGAATGTAAGTATGTACTGTTTGTTTTTTTTATTACTTTTACGCTGGTAACCACGGTAAACATCGGGTTACTAAGCGCGGCCCTGCGCTTAGTTACCCGATGTTTACCCTGGTTACCGGGGACTTCGGCATCGCTCCAGCGCCGTGATTGCAACGTGTGACCGCAGTCTACGACGCTGGAGCGATATTCATACGATCGCTGCGACGTCACGGATCGTGCCGTCGTAGCGATCAAAATGGTACTGTGTGACAGTACCCTTAGGGTACCGTCACACAGTGGCACTTTGGTCGCTACGACGGCACGATCTGTGAAGTTGCAGCGTCGCTTGATTATCGCTCCAGCATCGTATACTGCGGTCACACGTTGCAATACACGGCGCTGGAGCGATAATTTCATGACTTATTTGTGATGTAGAAGTCATTGGTTACTGTGCGCACATCGTATACAACCTTTGTCACACGATGCAATCATGCCGCCACAGCGGGACACTTGACGACGAAAGAAAGTTTCAAACGATCTGCTACGACGTACGATTCTCAGCGGGGTCCCTGATCGCAGTAGCGTGTCAGACACTGCGATATCGTAACTATATCGCTGGAACGTCACAGATCGTGCCGTCATAGCGACCAAAGTGCCACTGTGTGACAGTACCCTTACAGTCCTTCTATAGATATATTGCTGCTGCAACCTAAAAACAAAATTCTTTTTCAGGGCTACATATTTTCTTTTCCCAAATGATATCAGAAAGTTTGCAGGTGTATAGTTTGCAGGCCCCAATTTATGTATCATCCATGGTGTATTGCAGTCCCTTCTTCTAATTTTTGGCAGCCCTTGCACTAAGTGCATGGGCTTTTTTGAGTTTAGGAGTACCACTACTTAACAATTTTAACAGAATGTGTATGAGGCCTTCCTTTATGTCTGATACAGGGTGTATCGGAGTTCCTCTTGGTTTTCCTTGCATTGTCCACATAGGCTTTGCGAGTTTCAGAGTCCTTCCTTCATAAATTAAACAGGATATGACTGATCATATCACACACACCACATGTTCAGATAAGGTAGTAATATGGTAAAATTACATTTAATTGTGACTACCGGTGGGTGTAGTTTTATGTTCCCTTCTACTAGGTCATCTACTGTAATTATAGCATAATAATATTGAAGCAAGCACATTAGATATATGTAGAAAAATATAAAATTTGCCACAGTAGAAACATGCATAAAGGACTTATAGGCGATGGGGAAAAATCATCAATAGCTATCATGGACATCTGGTGAGAATTTATTAAGTGACCCAATAAAAAGGACTTTAATGCAAGTGAATGTTTAATAATTTCAGCATCTTACAGCTTAAAGCAAACTTATCAGCAAGATTTTGCTAAGAAAACAACAGACACTCTCAGGTTGATGCTGTTATACTAAATAAAATAATACCTTGATGAAATTTATCTTGTGGTTGTTGTTTAATCTGTATTTGCAGTTTTCAGTTAATGACATTTTTATGCTTCAGGGTTGGCCTGTGGACTGGTCTTTATGTGGTGATCTGCTTATATATTCATCCTTATGGGTTTTATGACAGGTCCGTGATCCCTCAGTAACCTGCCTCTTATTTTACATAATGCATATAATATTGCTGGCTTTGAAAAAAAAAATTACATCAGCAAAATGGCACCAGAGGCACCTGCGCAGTAGCATTTATCTTTTACCAATAGATGCTACTGCACAAGCACCACTGAAGCCAGCAAAATGATGATGGCGCCTGCGCAGTAGCATCTATCACTTGCTGATAAATGCTACTGCAAAAGTGTGGCTGCCATTTTGATGGAGGAACAAAAATTTGGCTACAGCAAAATGGCAGCGGCACTTGCATTGTTGCAGCTATTGATAAGAGTCAAATGCTACTGTGCAAGCTCCGCTGGCGCCATTTTTCTGGATGTAAATTTTGCCTTTACAAGTGATAGTAATGGTCTTTATTGCTAGTGATGAGTGCAAGTGCTCGTTATTCGAGTTTGTCTAGGGTGCCCAGGTTTGCACCGAGTAACGTGGGTGCTCAAGTGACAAGTTTGAGTCACCACAGACACATGTTTAATGGCTGTTACATAACCACAAAATGTGCATTGATTGCCCATGTATATCAGGTGATCCCTGCATGCTTTGTGGCCAGTACACAGCCACAAAACATGCGGCATCGGGGACTCAAACATATCATTTAAGCACCCGGGATACTCGGTGCATAGCAGAGCACCCTAGACAAATTTGAGTAACGAGCAATTGTGCTCATCACTAGCAATAAAGACCATAGCTATCACTTAATGCACTGATGACTACACTAACCAATTAAGTTTCAATAAAATTTTCCTGATCCCACATTTTGTAACGTTATTAAAAGTGGACATCACTAATCATGGGAGTCTGCTTGAATGGATTAGCAGTCATACATGTGTTGTGCGATTCTAATTAAAAACTTATTTGATTAGTGTCAATATTGGGAATTTTTCAGAGGAATCTGTTTTTATTTGTACTAATTTATTGTTGCTAATATTGTGCAAATAAATTCTTTTTTTTTAGATGATCGACGTTCACATTAGACTCTGTTCATATTGGGGCTTATGTTCCAATTTTCTGCTGCCATAATAAATCAGGAACAATTTCACAGAAAGCCTAATGATCAATGTATAAGTATATTCATAGATTTAGAAACACTGCAGCCTAACTAATCAGCATAATTGAATATCATATTGATTAAGCTAAAGATTTTTTACTACGACAGATGTGAAACTGGTAAGACTTCTATAGTTCTACTGAACTGAATTTACAACACCATAAGTATCTATAGTGCTGTAATCAAGAATTGTTGAAAGAGTTGTAGGTGTGGATGTTAAATCCAGAATAAGGACTGTTAGACATAGGTACAATGGCATCTAAATGAGGCTTAATTCTACGTTGTTACATACTGTACAATAACGTATAGGAAAACTTGGCACCACAAATAGATAAACAGATGCAATAGTGCAGAATACATCTGGTCTTAAAGTCCTGCAGAACAATATAATATATTTGCCATACTTAACTTAAGATTTAAGCTACTATTAACTATTTATAAGTGTTGGCTAAAATGTAATTCTCGTAGATTGTTAAAATATAATTTCCAGATTGTACAAAATAAACAATATAACTAAAGAAGTAAATGAGCTTAACATGGCGAAAAACACAATTTTCCCATACAACAGACTGATTACCATCTAACAATAAAATCCTATCCTGCACAGAAACAAATTCCTATTTTAATTAAAATAGATTTCACTGTTTCATGTTTCACAATCATTACCAAATGGACAACTTTCTCTCGTGTGTCGCTTATACCCTTGGAATACGAAGGGAAATCTCTGTAGTTTCTTGTTATTTTGGTAATGGATTATGGCCAAAAGTTGTAAGTCTATTATACTCTCAGTATTGATTTCATCACTGTGATACTGTTTTGCATTTTTCAGTCAGTAATACTCTATGCTTTATGCATGGATTCATAGAGAATTAAATCTTCAGAGCATCGGAGCGGCATTTCTCATGCCAGCAGTTTAAATATTTACATTTATATACTTAGTTCCTTCACTTTATCATACATTAGATATTTTAGACTTGACAGATTCCAAAAGGAAAACATTAACTGGTTAGTTATACATCAAGCTAATATGTATATCATGTTTTGCTAACTATTT
This sequence comes from Ranitomeya variabilis, assembly GCF_051348905.1. NCBI lineage: Eukaryota > Metazoa > Chordata > Amphibia > Anura > Dendrobatidae > Ranitomeya > Ranitomeya variabilis. The sequence continues at coordinate 297,780,825 of NC_135237.1, read as the reverse complement.
TGTGATGAATGGCTATATTATCTCAGATGATATAAAATTTGCATGTGCTCACTTAGTTATATCAAAGTATATTAATAGTACAGTTCTCTATTTTTAGAAGCACATTTGTTTTCTGTGTTAATTACATTAACTAAACTAATATAGTTACACAAGACAAAAGACAAACACAGAATAAAGCCCGTGTACAAGAACAATATATGTCTTCTTTCTATTCCGGTAGCTCACCATATTGAATAATTCCACTTGCATGGAGGTGGAAAAGGATCCTCTTACCTCTTGGGCCCTTGTTCAGCTGCACAGGCTTTATCAGTGGTATATTCATCAGAATAAGTTTACCAGGATAAAAAAAACCCTTTGATTTAGCAATGAACAACACTTGTTGTCAGTGCTACAGTGTATTCTACAAAATCTGAATATAGTGTTGGGAGAGGATGGGAATGTGTCGATTTCTTGCTTGTTGCCATGATACTGCTATTGTTCTGATGCTGCCATCAATTACTGCTATTGGTATAGAATATTATTGAGTGAAACATGTTATACTCCTGCCTTTATCAATTGTAGTAAAAAAGACTCCTAGACTTACAAAACAATCGATATTCTGCATGTTGGACTCCTAAATAGATGTCAGCGGATTATAATGTCCATCAGCAAATATTATCTAATGTATCAAGCTCTCCTCTACATGAGCTTAAAGAGGTTGTAAAGTCTCAGAAGATGAGTCTGTCGTCACTTTATTTGACTTCAGACTGCCAAATTGTGACTGTGTCATTTGCACACTATCACGATTACCTGTATTTCCTGTACAAGTGGATAGTCACAAAACTGCATGTATACAATAGGCACACCTACAGTCATATGCCAACTAGTCTCACCTGGTTTTCCCCAATAGAAGAGAATTGAGAAAAGACCCCGAGTCTAGTCTGCATGTGACAAAAAAACTTTTAATATTTTAAACTCAGCTAAATTGTAAAGTATCATCTTTTAGATGAACTTTAAAAGGTTGGTTCGAAACCAAAGTAAACGTAATTGTAAATCCTTATGTATTTAGACCCATAGTCCAAGTTAAGTTATTTTCTAATATACTTGCTTTAAAAATTCCCTACTGTTACCCTAACTGCACCATCTAATTGCTCTTATAGTTTTATCTCTACTTCCTGTGTGATGACAATTCATTTGAGTATTCCAGTGCATGCTGGGATACTCCACTGAAATGTCATCAGGAGGTTGAGGCTGCAGTCACTGTCACAGCCTCTGCTGTTTCTCTGAAATGAAGCATCATCAGTGATGCTCATTTCAGGGGTGAGACTAGTCCCATGCTGTGTCTCAGCACACTGTTATAATGTGATGCGCACAGTTATAATGTGTGATTTGTTGTTAGCTGAGCTCAGTAGTAACGAGCCGGCAACAGATAAGTGTCACAATACCCGGCCTGCAGACCAGTCTGAGCTTCATAGGTGACCATGAATTTGACTACATATTGCAATACTAAAAAATTAAGGAAAAATAAAAGTAAAAAGTTTTAAAGATATAAAAAAACGAATAATCCCTTTTTTCCTTATTAAAATAAAGAAATTAAAAACTAAAAATAAAGTCTTGTAAGTGTTGTATGTCAAAGTATACAAATAAATAATCCATACATTAGAAGCAATAAAGATAAAAAAAATCAAGACATTAGAAGTCTGTTTCTTTGATCATGTTAAATATGTGATAAAAAACAAATATATTACAAATTAGTATTAATAAAACTGTCATTTTACCATGTAAAAAGCAAGCCATCACACACCTCAATCAATAAAAAATAAATACATTCTAAGTCTCGGATTATGGAGATAGAAACCATTTTTTTACAACATTAACCCCTTCACGATGAAGCCCTTTTTTGATATTATGTTTCTGTTTTTCACTCCCCTTCTTCCCAGAGCCTTAACTTTTATATTTTTTCTTCAATATGGCCATGTGAGGGCTTGTTTTTTTGCAGGAAAAGTTGTAATTTTTAAAGACTCCATTGGTGTTACCCATATCATGTATTCAAAAATGGGACAAAAATTCCAAGTGCGGTGAAAAAGCAAAAAAGTAAAGTTCCAAAAAGTTTTTTTTAATTTTTGTTTTACCATATTCACCAAATGCTAAAACTGACCTGCCATTTTGATTCTCCAGGTCATTACAAGTTCATAGACGCCAAACTTGTCTAGGTTCTTTTTTATTTAATTGGTGAAAAAAAATCCAAATTGAATTTTTTTTTAAATGTGTCATTTTCCGAGACCCATAGCGTCTCCATTTTTTATGATCTCGGGTTTGGTGGAGGCTTACTTTTTGCGTGATGAGCTGATGTTTTTAATGATACCATTTTGCTGTGGATACAATCTTTTCAGTGCCCGTTGTTACATTTTAAGGCAATGTTGTGGGGACCAAAAAAATGTAATTCTGGCATTTTGACATTCTTTTCGCTACGGCGTTTAACCGATTGGAATAATTCCTTTTATAGCTTGATAAATTGGGTGACTCTGAACGTGACGATACCAAATATGTGCATGTTTGATTTTTTTTTATTGTTTTATTTTGAATGGTGCAAAAGGGGGGTGATTTGCACTTTTATATATAAATATATATATATATATATATATATATATATATATATTCTATATATATATCTATTTATAATCTATATATATAATTGTCTAAGGGTTTTTCTGTCTGTCTGTCTGTCCTGGAAATCCCGTGTCTCTGATTGGTCGAGGCCGCCAGGCCTCGACCAATCAGCGACGGGCACAGCATGGCGGCGATGATGTCATAAAGGTTGCCTCGACCAATCAGCGACGGGCACAGTCTGCCGCGAATTCACCTCGACCAATCAGCAACGGGCACAATATCGACGTAGATGTCATAATGGTTGCCATGGCGACGCTGATGTCATAAAGGTTGCCTTGACCAATCAGCGACAGGCACAGTCTGCCGCGAATTCTGGAATCATCATTGTCCATATACTACGGGGACATGCATATTCTAGAATACCCGATGCGTTAGAATCGGGCCACAATCTAGTATATATATATACACATATATATATTTTAAACATTTTACTTTACTTTTGGCATGCTTCAGCGGTACTCGTGGGAGACTAGAGGCTGCCACAACCCGATTGGCTCTGCTACATACAGGTGATGCTCAGATCATCTGTATGTAGTAGAATTTCTGATTTGCTACGAGCGCAGACCACCGGGTGGTGTTCATAGCAATCCAGCAGTGACAATCATAGAGGTCTGCTGCAGACCTTTGGTTGTCATGCCAACCCATCTGTGGCCTGCGATCACATGATAGGGTCACCGATGGGCGATATTTCTAGTGCGCTTGCCGAAAGTGCACATTAAATGCCACTGTCAGAGATTGACAGCTGCATTTATCAGGTTAATAGCCACCAGTGGATCGCGATTCCACCCACGGCTGTTAGAGGCACATGTAAGCTATACAAAACAGCTGACATGGACAGGGAAAGAAAGGGACTCAGCAACGGAGCCCACATCAGAGGGGGAGACAAGACACACACCGCATGTTGTGAAGGGGTTAATACATTTACTTCACCACTTAAATAAAAAAAGAAATATAAGCTTGGTATTGCCTTTATTTTACTGATCTGGGAATCACGTCACAATCTCATTTTTAACATGCAATGAATGCTGTAAAAAACAAAAGCAACACATGGCAGAATTGCATTTCTTTCAAAAATTTCATCCCAGTCACATTTTTCCATTTTTAATGCATTTCATGACAAAGTGGATAATGTCATTGTTAGGGGTCGAGTACCCGCCTCTGCACAGGGGTAATCTTGGGCCATCTCCGCTGTAGTCTCCCATTCTTCTCCTGCCGCAGTGGAGCCTGCTCAGCGGAGACGTCGGTCCCAGCGTCTCACTCAGTCTGACTCTGTACAGACAGTTACTGCTGCTTTTCCTGCTTCTGCCATTGGAGTCAGTGCTGGGCAGCGGCGGGCAGACGCTTCTGGGACCAAGTCCTGCTTTTCTCGTTCTGAGCATGCCCAGAGTAAGATCTCTCAGTGGAGATCGAGGGTCACATGATCAGACACACGGCCATGCGCTAGTATTGTTCTATGTTGTACTTTGCACCAGTGTGGTCATGTATGATAGTGTTCAGGGACCCGGCTGAAATAAGCCCCTAGAATGCTGGCACCTCCGGCGAGGAGTTTTGTGTGCATGCTTGACCACTGACTGCTCTCGTTTGGGTAGTTAGCATGTGCCACTGTGAAGGTTAACAGGGCGCAGTGCTTTGAGTTCATGGCTTCTCTGTGAAGTAACAGAGGTAGCTCATACCACTATTTAGTTCTGCCATTTGCTAGCAGCAGGTTCCCCTGCACGGTGGACCCCGGGCTGCGAACGCATATATTATAATAAAATCTCTATATTCATTTAGTGCGTTCCGCTAGCCCTAACATAATACTTGCACCAGGGTCTGGCTAGTAAATGGCAGACATTCAGCAATCTTTGCAGTATATCCAGCAGCTGGAGGGTAGGTTGGCAGCTCTCGAGAGCTCAACCTCAGCTGTGGATGTTACCGCAGTTGCTGTACAGGCTGCTAGCGTGGCTGCAGCAACCCTGTCCACTGCCACCCCTGTTCCGACATTATCTCGCCTTCCGCTGCCGGAGAAATTTTCTGGAGACAGCAAGTCCTGTAGGGGATTCGTGAGTCAGTGCTCTATTCACCTCGAGCTCCTGGCTGCACGTTTTCCCACAGAGCGAGCTAAGGTGGGATTTATTGTTTCCCTCTTGTCGGACAGGGAATTGGAGTGGGCTACACCGCTGTGGGAGCGTGGTGATCATGTGGTGCAGAGTGCTCCGCTGTTCCTGAGCACTCTGAAACAGGTCTTTTTAGGACCTCGAGTCACCCATGACATGGCGCTCCAACTGCTGGCATTAACTCAGGGTGAGTCCTTGGTCAGCCAATTTGCCGTCCACTTCCGTACTTTAACTTCTGAGCTGGAGTGGTTGGATAAAGCCCTTATCCCCATATTTTCGAGGGGGCTGGCTGGTCACGTTAGGCTTCTTTCACACTAGCGTCATGCACTGCACGTCGCTATGCGTCGTTTGGTTGCAAAAACGCATCCTGCAAAAGTGCTTGCAGGATGCGTTTTTTCACCATTGCGATGCTTTGCCACACGTCGCAACCGTGGCAATGTAACGTTTTTTGCGGCCGATGGACCGCCATTTCCGACCGCGCATGCATGGCCGGAACTCCGCCCCCACCTCCCCGCACCTCACAATGGGGCAGCGGATGCGTGGAAAAACAGCATCCGCTGCACCCGTTGTTTGGCACAAACAACGCTAGCGTCGGTACGTCTGCCCGATGCTCTGCGACGTGCCGAGTATGACGCTAGTGTGAAAGAAGCCTTAATGATGCTCTGGCCACTAGGGAGATTCCTGCCACACTGGAGGAGTTAATATCTGTCTCCACTCGTATTGACCTCCGTTTTAACGAGCGGAGGTTAGAGCGAGCTCAGTGTAGGCAGAGGTTTCGGCTGGCTCCCACCTTCGCCAAACCTCTGGAATCCCCGGTCCTGGTTCCTGAGTCACATGAAGCCATGGAGGTGTCATGAGCGGGGTCTAAGTCCCGGACCGCTTGTGCACACAAGGTCTGTCATGTTTGCCAGCAGTCAGGACATCTTGCCACCAGATGTCCCCAGCGGCCAAGGAAACGTCAGCGTCTAGTGGTAGTAGGTGGAGGTACACTAGACACGGCGACGTTTGCCTCCAAATCGTCCTTTAAGGGGTCAATAATTATTGGCTCATCCACCCACTCGGTAGAGCTCTGCGTGGATTCTGGGGCGGAGGGCAATTTTATGTCTTCAGCCTTCACCCAACGTCACGCAATACCCCTGGTTATGCTAGCTCAACCAGTAATGGTGCGAGTGGTGAATAGGTCGACACTGCCCTCACAGATAACACACCAGACCATCCCTCTTACTCTGTCTATGTCGCCATCCCATCAGATTATATATCTGCTCGTTATTCCTGAAAGAATTGAAGAGGTCCTGTTGGGGATACCATGGCTACAGTACCACTCTCCTCATATCGAGTGGTCCTCAGGCAGAATTCTGGCTTGGGGTGAATCGTGTGGGGGTAGGTGCCAGAGGGAGTGCCTTCAGGTTGCTACAACAGAGATACCAGCAGATCTATCCTCTCTCCCCAAGCAAAATTGGTCTTATGCAGACATGTTCTCCAAAAAGGCGGCAGAGACCCTTCTGCCTCATCGCCACTATGACTGTCCTATTGATCTCTTTCCTGGTGCTGAGCCTCCCCGGGGTCGAGTTTATCCGTTATCTCTCCCGGAGATGGAGGCAATGTCTCAGTACATTCAAGAGAATCTGGCAAGAGGGTTCATCAGGAAGTCAGTGTCACCTGCAGGGGTTGGGTTCTTCTTCGTGCAGAAGAAGAGTGGGAAACTGCGTCCATGCATAGACTACAGGGGTCTTAACGCCATCACTGTTAAAAATAAGTATCCTTTGCCCTTGATATCTGAGCTCTTCGATAGGCTTCGGGGAGCAAGGGTGTTTACTAAACTAGATCTGCGGGGTGCTTACAACCTGATTCGCATCCGTGAGGGGGACGAATGGAAGACGGCTTTTAACACCAGGGATGGGCACTATGAATATCTGGTGATGCCCTTCGGGCTCTGTAATGCCCCAGCCATTTTCCAAGACTTTGTGAACGACATCTTCCGGGATATGCTCGCCACCTCGGTCATAGTCTATCTGCATGATATTCTCATCTACTCTCCAGATATTGACTCCCACCGGAGAGATGTTTGCAAAGTCTCCGACCTCCTACGGGCAAACTCCCTCTATGCCAAGTTGGAGAAGTGTATGTTCGTGCAGGAGCCCTTACCTTTCCTGGGCTATATCATCTCCGCCCAGGGATTGGCTATGGATCCTGCCAAACTACAGGCTGTGATGGACTGGCAGGAACCCCATTCTCTTAAAGCGGTGCAGCGCTTTATGGGGTTCATTCATTATTATCGTCAGTTAATTCCGCACTTCTCAACTTTGGTAGCTCCCTTGGTTGCCCTCACCAAGAAGGGGGCAAATCCCAAATTGTGGTCTGAGGAGGTCTCCAAGGCCTTTAACTCCATAAAGACACACTTTGCTAGCACTCCCATCCTACATCACCCCGATGTAGATAAGCCATTTATCATGGAGGTGGATGCCTCTTCTGTTGGTGCTGGAGCAGTCCTCTTCCAAAAGGATGCTCAAGGTCGGAAGCATCCTTGCTTCTTCTTTTCAAAGACCTTCTCACCAGCAGAGAGGAACTATTCCATCAGGGGAGTTGCTAGCCATGAAGTTGGCCTTCTCAGAGTGGAGACATCTCTTGGAGGGAGCTCGTTTTCCATTCCAAGTCTTCAAAGACCATAAAAATTTGGTGTACCTGCAGACAGCCCAGCGGTTAAATTCTCGCAAGGCCAGAAGGTCCTTGTTCTTCTCCCGCTTTCATTTCACCCTCCATTTTCTTTCGGGGGAGAAGAACATTGGTGCCGACGCTCTCTCCACTCCGTTGTTTCATCTGTGGAGGAGGAAGAGGAGCCTCGGCTTATTGTTCCCACTGAGAGCCTGAGAACCGTGGCCCCAGTTTGCCTCTGGGCAAGACTATTGTACCATCCAGTTTGCGAACAGAGGTTCTCTCTTGGGCACATTCGTCCAGGGTGGCTGGACTTTTTGGTTCCAAAAGGACGTCTGAGTTACTGGCGAGGACATACTGGTGGCCGCATATGGCTCGTGATGTCGCAGACTATATTCGTGCGTGTGTCTCTTGCGCCAAGAACAAGTCCCCTCGGCAATGGCCAGCTGGGTTGCTTTATCCTCTGCCGGTGGCAGACAGGCCCTGGGAGATGGTCGGGATGGACTTTGTGGTGGGCTTACCCAAGTCTCGTAACTGCACCATTATCTGGGTGATCACCGATCATTTTTCCAAAATGGTTCATCTGGTGCCTCTTCCACGGCTACCATCTGCACGGGCTCTGGCAGCCTTGTTCATCAAGCATATCTTTCGTTTACACGGTATGCCAGACAAGATTGTCAGTGACCGGGGTCCTCAGTTTGCATCTCGATTCTGGAGGGAGCTTTGTCGTCTACTCAGTATTGAGTTAAATCTGTCCTCGGCTTATCATCCCGAGACGAATGGGTTGGTTGAGAGGGCCAATCAGACTCTGGTCACATATCTGCAACATTTTGTTTCTGCCAGGCAGGATGACTGGGCATCCTTGTTACCGTGGGCTGAGTTTGCCCTTAACAACGCTGTAGCCGACTCCACCGGTCAGACTCCTTTCCTCCTTAATTATGGTCAACATCCGCGGGTTCCTGTGCCTATGCCCATGTCCTCTGCTGATTCCAGTGTGGCAGACTGGGCAGTGGAGGCGTGAGACATTTGGGACTGCACTCAGGATGCTATCCAGGCCTCCAAGGAGAGAATGAGGTCCTCCGCCGATGCACATCGGTGCCCTGCCCCCACCTTTGCTCCTGGCGACTTAGTGTGGCTCTCCGCCCGTAACATCAGGCTGTGTGTTGAGTCCACTAAGTTTGCACCTCGCTACTTAGGTCCCTTCAAGGTCCTCGAACTGGTTAACCCTGTGGTCTACCGTCTAGCCCTTCCTCCACGCCTAGGTATCACCGACACCTTTCATGTGTCCCTCCTTAACCCTGTATACAGGTCCTTCTCAAAAAATTAGCATATAGTGTTAAATTTCATTATTTACCATAATGTAATGATTACAATTAAACTTTCATATATTATAGATTCATTATCCACCAACTGAAATGTGTCAGGTCTTTTATTGTTTTAATACTGATGATTTTGGCATACAACTCCTGATAACCCAAAAAACCTGTCTCAATAAATTAGCATATTTCACCCGACCAATCAAATAAAAGTGTTTTTTAATACCAAACAAAAAAACCATCAAATAATAATGTTCAGTAATGCACTCAATACTTGGTCGGGAATCCTTTGGCAGAAATGACTGCTTCAATGCGGCGTGGCATGGAGGCAATCAGCCTGTGACACTGCTGAGATGTTATGGAGGCCCAGGATGCTTTAATAGCGGCCTTAAGCTCATCCAGAGTGTTGGGTCTTGCGTCTCTCAACTTTCTCTTCACAATATCCCACAGATTCTCTATGGGGTTCAGGTCAGGAGAGTTGGCAGGCCAATTGAGCACAGTAATACCATGGTCAGTAAACCATTTACCAGTGGTTTTGGCACTGTGAGCAGGTGCCAGGTCGTGCTGAAAAATGAAATCTTCATCTCCATAAAGCATTTCAGCCGAGGGAAGCATGAAGTGCTCCAAAATCTCCTGATAGCTAGCTGCATTGACCCTGCCCTTGATGAAACACAGTGGACCAACACCAGCAGCTGACATGGCACCCCACACCATCACTGACTGTGGGTACTTGACACTGGACTTCAGGCATTTTGGCATTTCCTTCTCCCCAGTCTTCCTCCAGACTCTGGCACCTTGATTTCCGAATGACATGCAAAATTTGCTTTCATCAGAAAAAAGTACTTGGGACCACTTAGCAACAGTCCAGTGCTGCTTCTCTGTAGCCCAGGTCAGGCGCTTCTGCCGCTGTTTATGGTTCAAAAGTGGCTTTACCTGGGGAATGCGGCACCTGTAGCCCATTTCCTGCACACGCCTGTGCACGGTGGCTCAGTCCACTGCTTCCTCAGGTTCCCCAAGGTCTGGAATCGGTCCTTCTCCACAATCTTCCTCAGGGTCCGGTCACCTCTTCTCGTTGTACAGCGTTTTCTGCCACATTGTTTCCTTCCAACAGACTTACCATTGAGGTGCCTTGATACAGCACTCTGGGAACAGCCTATTTGTTGAGAAATTTCTTTCTGGGTCTTACTCTCTTGCTTGAGGGTGTCAATGATGGCCTTCTTGACATCTGTCAGGTCGCTAGTCTTACCCATGATGGGGGTTTTGAGTAATGAACCAGGCAGGGAGTTTTTAAAAGCCTCAGGTATCTTTTGCATGTGTTTAGAGTTAATTAGTTGATTCAGAAGATTAGGGTAATAGGTCATTTAGAGAACCTTTTCTTGATATGCTAATTTATTGAGACAGGTTTTTTGGGTTATCAGGAGTTGTATGCCAAAATCATCAGTATTAAAACAATAAAAGACCTGACAAATTTCAGTTGGTGGATAATGAATCTATAATATATGAAAGTTTAATTGTAATCATTACATTATGGTAAATAATGAAATTTAACACTATATGCTAATTTTTTGAGAAGGACCTGTACATGTCCCGGTTTTCTGAGTCATCTGCCGGGACATCGGGTTTGTCTACGGACGATTACGAGGTGAACGCTATTTTGGGGTGCAAGGTGGTTTGTGGCAAATAATTTTATTTGGTGGACTGGAAGGGTTACGGTCCTGAGGGTAGGTCCTGGGAGCCTGTTGAGCACATTCGGGCTCCGCAGCTCATTGCTGCCTTCGAAAGTAGCGAGGCCCAAGGAGGGGTGCCTAGGGGGGGTAATGTTAGGGGTCGAGTTCCCGCCTCTGCACAGGAGGAATCTTGGGCCATCTCCGCTGCGGTCTCCCATTCTTTTCCTGCCGCAGTGGAGCCTGCTCAGCGAAGAGATCGGTCCCAGCATCTCGCTCAGTCTGACTCTGTACGGAGAGTTACTGCTGCTTTTCCTGCTTCTGCCATTAGAGTCAGTGCTGGGCAGCGGCGAGCAGACGCTTCTGGGACTAAGTCCTGCTTTTCTCATTCTGAGCATGCCCAGAGTAAGATCTCTCAGTGGAGATCGAGGGTCACATGATCAGACACTGCAGCTAAGGCCATTGGTCCTTCTAGGAAGGTCCTGTATGTGCTGCAACTATTTAAGGCTCGCATGGCCGCACGGCCATGCGCTAGTATTGTTCTATGTTGTACTTTGCGCCAGTGTGGTCACATATGATAGTGTTCATGGACCCGGCTGAAATAAGCCCCTAGAATGCTGGCACCTCCGGCGAGGAGTTTGAGTGTTTGAGTATTCAGGGACCTGGCTGAAATAAGCCCCTAGAATGCTGGCACCTCTGGCGAGGAGTTTTGTGTGCATGCTTGACCACTGACTGCTCTCGTTTGGGTAGTTAGCCTGTGCCGCTGTGAAGGTTAACAGGGCACAGTGCTTTGAGTTCACGGCTTCTCTGTGAAGTAACAGAGGTAGCTCATACCGCTATTTAGTTCTACCATTTGCTAGCAGCAGGTTCTCCTGCACAGTGGACCCCAGGCTGCGAACGCATATATTATAATAAAATCTCTATATTCATTTGGTGCCCTAACAGTCATACAGCTAGTTTGACTGAAAAAAGTGAAAGATTATGATGAAATGTGAAAAATATAAATATAAAAATGAAAATTGACAGTAGAATCAAGCAGTTAAAATTAATTACACTATAGGACATAATTGATGCAATTACATTGAAATATAAATTCCTATATTTGCCAAATTGAAGGTGCATGCTAATAAAGGATGTAATGAAAGAAGACATGTAAATCTCTGTTATAAGTCTATTGATGGAGCCAATTATTTTTTTATGCAGCTTACTATGGATAACTAGGTCATGTTTTTTCATATATTTACATCTATTTATGTTTTGTGCATTTCTTTGTCAAAATTACTAATTATGCACTTCTTTCTATTCTGTGTCAGAATAGGATAGGATATTAATAATTATTAGACATGTAATGAGATGTTCCTTTGTATCATGCGATCCGAGTAATTTCCACACAGTGGTATCTCCAAAAGCAAAGGCAGGAATTCTAACAGAGCTTTCAAAATATTTAGACAGCAGAGACCCAGGCTTCAGCTGACTTCAATCTCTCTTTATTAAAATTAAAGAGCTATAGATATTACCACTATATTCAACAAGATTGTTTTTCTTAACCTTGGTGAAGATGAGCAGATGTTTTGAATTTTAACCCCTTAATCCCATGGGACGTACTATTCCGTCAAGGTGACCTGGGACTTAATTCCCAGTGATGGGATAGTACGTCCAGCGCGATCAGCTTCGCTCACGGGGGGAGCGTGGCCGATCGCCGCCGGGAGTCAGCTGATTATTACAGCTGACATCTGGAACTATGTGATGTGATTGCGTTGCTCCAAGGGTCCCCTACCTCCTCCTCCCTGCAGGCCTGGATCCAAAATGGCCACAGGGGGCCTTCTGGGTCCTGCAGGGCGGTGGCTTTCAAGCGCCTGCTCAGAGCAGGCACCAGCAAGCCTCCCTGCAGTGCCTGTATGATCCCTGATCTGACACAGTGCTCTGCAAAGTGTCAGATCAGCGATCTGTCACTATAATGTGATGTCCCCCCCTGGGGCAATGTAAAGAAGCAAAAAAAATATTATTTACATGTGTAAAAAAAAAAAATCCTAAATAAAGGAAAAAAATATTGTTCCAATAAATACATTTCTTTATCTATATAAAAAAACAATAAGTACACATATTTAGTATTGCTGCATCCATAACAACCCGACCTATAAAACTATCCCACTAGATAACCCCTTCAGTGAACACCGTAAAAAAAGAGGCAAAAAACAACGCTTTATTATCATACCATAAAACAAAAAGTGGAATAACACGCGATCAAAAAGACGGATATAAATAACAATGGTACCGCTAAAAGCATCTTCTTGTCCCGCAAAAAACAAGCTACTACACAGCATCAACGGAAAAATAAAAAAGTTATAGTCCTCAGAATAAAACGATGCAAAAATAATTATTTTTTATATGAAATAGTTTTTATCATATAAAAGCACCAAAACATAAAAAAATAAATAAATGAGGTATCACTGTAATCGTTCTGACCCGAAGAATAAAACTGCTTTATCAATTTTACCAAATGTGGAACGGTATAAGCGCCCCACCAAAAGAAATTCATGAATAGCTGTTTTTTGTTCATTCTACCTCACAAAAATCGGAATAAAGACCGACCAAAAATTGTCACATGCCCGAAATAGGAACCAATAAAAATGTCAACTCGTCCAGCAAAAAACAAGACCTCACATGACTCTGTGTACCAAAATATGGAAAAATTATAGCTCTCAAAATGTGGAGACACAAAAACTATGTTTTGCAATAAAAAGTATCTTTTAGTGTGTGATGGCTGCCAATCATAAAAATCCGCTAAAAAAACGCTATAAAAGTAAATAAAACCCCACTTCATAAACACTTTAGTTAGGGAAAAATAATAACATTTTTGAAAATGTATTTATTTCCATTTTCCCATTAGGATTAGGGTTGGGGCTAAAGTTAGGGTTAGGGTTATGGTTGGGGCTAAAGTTAGGGTTAGGGTTGGGGCTAAGGTTAGGGTTAGGGCTACAGTTAGGGTTGGGGTTAGGGTTAGGGTTGGGGCTAAAGTTAGGGTTGGGGCTAAAGTTTGGGTTTGGATTACATTTACGGTTGGGATTAGGGTTGGGATTAGAGTTAGGGGTGTGGTTAGGGTTATGGTTGGTATTAGGGTTAGGGGTGTGTTTGGGTTAGGGTTTCAGTTAGAATTGGGGGATTTCCACTGCTTAGGTACATCAGGGGCTCTCCATAAACGGCATGGTGTCCGATCTCTATTTCAGACAATTCTGCATTGAAAAAGTAAAACAGTGCTCCTTCCCTTCCGAGCTCTCCCGTGTGCCCAAACAGGGGTTTACCCCAACATATGGGGTATCAGCATTCTCAGGACAAATTGGACAACAACTTTTGGTGTCTAATTTCTCCTGTTACCCTTGGGAAAATACCAAACTGGGGGCTAAAATATAATTTGTGTGGAAAAAAATTATTTTTTATTTTCACGGCTCTGCATTATAAACTGCAGTGAAACACTTGGGGGTTCAAAGTTCTCACAACAAATCTAGATAAGTTCCTTGGAGGATCTAGTTTCCAATATGGCATCACATGTGGGGGGTTTCTACTGTTTAGGTACATCAGGGGCTCTGCAAACGCAATGTGATGCCTGCCGACCATTCCATCTAAATCTGCATTCCAAACAGAGCTTCTTCCCTTCCGAGCTCTGTCATGCACCCAAACGGTGGTCCACCCCCACATATGGGGTATCAGCGTACTCAGGACAAATTGGACAATAACTTTTGGGGTCCAATTTCTCCTGTTACCATTGGGAAAATTGAAAACTGGGGGCTAAAAAATATTTTTTATTTTCACGGCTTTGCGTTATAAACTGTAGTGAAACACATGGAGATGCAAAGTTCTCACAACACATCTAGATAAGTTCCTTGGGGGGTGACATGGTGTAATCTCCCAAGGGGTAAAAGCATACTCAGCACAAATCTTACAACAACTTTTGGGGTCCAATTTCTTCTGTTATCCTTGGGACAATAAAAAATTGGGGCAAAAAAATCATTTTTGTGAAAAAATATGATTTTTTATTTTTACGGCTCTACATTATAAACTTCTGTGAAGCACTTGGTGGCTCAAAATGCTCACCACACATCTAGATAAGTTCCTTAGGGGGTCTACTTTACAAAACGGTGTTACTTGTGGGGGGTTTCAATATTTAGGCACATCAGGGGCTCTCCAAGTGCGACATGGCGTCCCATTTCAATTCCAGTCATTTTTGCATTGAAAAGTCAAATGGTGCTCCTTCCCTTCCAAGCTCTGCTATGCGCCTAAACAGTGGTTTACCCCCACATATCGGGTATCAGCGTACTCAGGACAAATTGCACAACAATTTTGTTTCCAGTTTCTTCTGTTACCCTCGGGAAAATAAAAAATTGAGGGCAAAAAGTTAATTTTTGTGAAAAAATATGATTTTTATTTTTACTGCTCTACATTATAAACTTCTGTGAATCACTTGGTGGGTCAAAGTGCTCACCACACACCTAAATAAGTTCCTTAGGGGGTCTACTTTCCAAAATGGTGTCACTTGTGGGGGGTTTCAATGTTTAGGCACATCAAGGGCTCTCCAAATGCAGTATGGCGTCCCATCTCAATTCCAGTCAATTTTGCATTGAAAAGTCAATTACCCTTGGGAAAATAAAAAATTAGAGGTGAAATTATCATTTTTGTGAAAAAATATGATTTTTTATTTTTACGGTTCTGCATTATAAACTTCTGTGAAGCACTTGGTGGGTCAAAGTGCTCACCACTAGGGTTGAGCGACTTTTCTTTTTTTGAGATCGAGTCGGGTTTCACGAAACCCAACTTTCTCAAAAGTCGGGTCGAGTGAAATCGGCCGATCTTATTGAAAAGTCGGGGCCGGGGATCGGCCAAAACACGAAACCCAATGCATTTCAATGGGGAAGCATACTTTTTTAATATTTGCTTCAGCGCGATAATGTTGAAAAGCCAGGAATTCAATTGCCGGCTTTTCATTTCTCCTGCCTAAACCCGACATGATATGAGACATGATTTACATACAGTAAACCATCTCATATCCCCCTTTTTTTTGCATATTCCACACTACTAATGTTAGTAGTGTGTATGTGCAAAATTTCGGCGCTGTAGCTATTAAATTTAAGGGTTAAATTGTGGAAAAAATTGGCGTGGGCTCCCGCACAATTTTCTCCGCCAGAGCGGTAAAGCCAGTGACTGACGGCAGATATTAATAGCCAGGAGAGGGTCCATGGTTATTGGCCCCCCCGTGGATAAAAACATCTGCCCCCAGCCACCCCAGAAAAGGCACATCTGTAAGATGCGCCTATTCTGGCACTTGGCCACTCTCTTCCCACTCCCGTGTAGCGGTGGGATATGGGGTAATGAAGGGTTAATGCCACCTTGCTATTGTAAGGTGACATTAAGCCAGATTAATAATGGAGAGGCGTCAATTATGACACCTATCCATTATTAATCCAATTGTTTGAAAGGGTTAAAAAACACACACACACATGATTAAAAAGTATTTTAATGAAATAAACACACCGGTTGTTTTAATATTTTATTGCTCTCTCAATCCATTTGAAGACCCTCGCTTGGCAAAATAATAAACCCACAATATACATACCTTCTGATGAACTGTCACGTCCCACGAGGTAAATCCATCTGAAGGGGTTAAAATAGTTTACAGGCAGGAGCTCTGCTATAATGCAGCTGTGCTCGTGCCTGTAAACCCCCGCGAATGAAGGAAATGTAGGTCAATGACCTATAGTTACCTTCAGTCGCGGTGATGCGCCCCCTGGTGGATGTCCTCATATGACCTGGAGCGTGGCATATATATATATATATATATATATATATATATATATGTATATATATATATATATATATATATATATATATATATATATATATAAAAAACGAAACCCGACTTTGGATTACAGATCGTGTACCGCCGACCCGATCCCAGAGTGGGATCGGGTCGGGTTTCACGAAACCCGACTTTGCTAAAAGTCGGCGACTTTTGAAAAGTGACGATCTGTTTCGCTCAACCCTACTCACCACACATCTAGATAAGTTCCTTAAGGGGTCTACTTTCCAAAATGGTGTCACTTGTGGGGGGTTTCAATGTTTAAGCACATCAGGGGCTCTCCAAGCGCGATATGGCATCCGATCTCAATTCCAGTCAATTTTGCATTGAAAAGTCAAACGGCACTCCTTCCCTTACGAGCCCTGCCATGCGCCCAAACTTTGGTTTACCCCCACATATGGGGTATCGGCGTACTCAGGACAAATTGTAAAACAACTTTTATGGTCCAATTTTTCCTGTTACCCTTGGTAAAATAAAACAAATTGGAGCTGAAATAAATTTTTTCAGAAAAAAATTAAATGTTCATTTTTTTTAAACATTCCAAAAATTCCTGTGAAACACGTGAAGGGTTAATAAACTTCTTGAATGTGGTTTTGAGTACCTTGAGGGGTGCAGTTTTTAAAATGGTGTAACACTTGGTTATTTTCTATCATATAGACCCCTCAAAGTGACTTCAAATGTGATATGGTCCCTAAAAAAAATGGTGTTGTAAAAATGAGAAATTGCTGGTCAACTTTTAACCCTTATAACTCCCTAACAAAAAAGATTTGGGTTCCAAAATTGTGCTGATGTAAAGTAGATATGTGGGAAATGTTACTTATTAAGTATTTTGTGTGACATATCTCTTTGATTTAAGGGCATAATAATTGAAAAAAGAAAATTGCGAAATTTTCACAATTTTCGCCAAATTTCCGTTTTTTCACAAATAAATGCAAGTCATGAAGTACAATATGTCACGAGAAAACAGTGTCAGAATTATCAGGATCCGTTGAAGCACTCCAGAGTTATAACCTCATAAAGGGACAGTGGTCAGAATCGGCCCGGTCATTAATGTGCAAACCACCCTTGGGGGTTAAGGGGTTAAAAACGCCAACTTTGCCAAAAATTTCCGAAAAAATTAATTTACAGCTAATAAAATAATGAAAATCTCAATATTTTTAAACTTGTAATTGCTTGAAAAATGTATGTACAAGAGAGGGGAGAGACAACTCCTCTCATCATTAGAGCTTGAACTCTACAAAAGAGAGAGGACCCTGTTGACCATAAGAGATCACACTCTACAGGAGAGAGAAAGAGAGAACCTAGCTGACAATAAGAGCTTAGCCTCTATAAGATTGAGAAAAAGAACCTTCTAACCATAAGAGCTTACATTCTACAGGAAAGAGACAGAGAGAAAGAGGACCTTACACTACAAGATCAGTGAAGAGAGGACCCTACTAATCATAAAAGCCTATACTCTACAAAATAAAGAAAATGGTGATCTAAGATGTCCCAGATACTGACCATTGCTGTTGAAGGAATTATATACTAAAAGATGAGATAGCTGCATTATGCGAAAGCCCATGTGGAAATGTAAAATTAAGTTAGTATGCTCTTTGATGCTTCAACAGTGTTGGAAATGGTACCAGGCAATTTTATTTTTTTTTTTTTAAATGCAGTACGGATCTCAAAATGTTTGGATTTGCTTGAAACTACCAGTTTCAGGAAATTTGGCTAAAACTTGAGTGTCACGACACAACTGTCAAGTGACCTGGAACCAGGGGCTCCTTTCCTGGGGGCGCCCTAACTCGCTCTGTTCCTCGGGGTACTTCAGGTGGCAAAGATGCCAGGGCCTCCACCCTCGATTATCTCCTAAGTTAGCCCTTCGTCTGTTCCCTTCCCCCACTCAGGGATGCGGGCATGATACTGTGCACCAAGCAGTACGCCAACCCAACAAACAGGTCAACAAAGACAATTTTTAACAGAAAACTCCACACACACAAAATATTCACTCACATATAAAAACAGAGTCCACCAGGGTGTGCAGGAAGGGGAAGAAAGCAAAACAGGGAAGGATAAGGAATTACCAAGCATACAAAACAAACAACAGTTGCTTGCAACTCCTCCAGAACTCCTTCTCATACCAACTTCTCTCTATTCTTTTTCCTCCTATTAACATAAAGCAAGTGCTATCTATGACAAGGAGTAGGTAATAAAGCCCATATTTTATAGGGAAAGGAGTGGCTAACCAAGCACAGCTGAACACAGGAATTTCCAACATGGCTGATTAACCCCTGTTCTGTCAGAAGTAAACACATTTAATAAACAGGAGAAGTGCTTCTTCTTAGCGGTGGAGTAGAAGCAACCAGACGCTGTGGTCTTCTGGCTCCGCTCATTGCGGTTATCCCATGACATTCTGCTTCCGTCAATCGATACACTCACCTTTAATGTTAAGTTTTTACCTTATAAAGTTTTCTAGGAGCTAATATGTCCTCTTTGAGACTCCGTTTACATCACTTTTGGAGACCTTTTGTAGTGTGCCACTAACTATATACCCTAATCATAATAATAATAATACAGTTGGTACGGGAAGTATTCAGATTCCTTTAAATTTTTCACTCTTTGTTTCATTGTAGCCATTTAGTAAGTTCAAAAAAGATAATTTTTTTTCTCATTAATGCACACTCTGCACCCCATCTTGACTGAAAAAACCCCAGAAATGTTGAAATTTTTGCAAATTTATTAAAAAACAAAAACTGGAATATCTCATGGTCATAAGTATTCAGACCCTTTGCTCAGTATTGAGTAGAAGCACCCTTTTGAGCTAGTACAGCCATGAGTTTTCTTGGGAATGATGCAACCAGTTTTTCACACCTGGATTTGGGGATCCTCTGCCATTCTTCCTTGCAGATCCTCTCCAGTTCTGTCACGATGAATGGTGAACATTAGTGGACAGCCATTTTTAGGTCTCTCCAGAGATGCTCAAATGGGTTTAGGTCAGGGCTCTGGCTGGGCCAGTCAAGAAAGGTCACAGAGTTGTTCTGAAGCCACTGCTTTGTTATTTTAGCTGTAAGGTCATTGTTTTGTTGGAAGGTGAACCTTCAAGTCTGAGGTCCAGAGCACTCTGAAAGAGGTTTTAATCAAGGATATTTCTGTACTTGGCCGCATTCATGTTTACTTCAATGGCAACCAGTCTTCCTGTCCCTGCAGCTGAAAAAGCATGATGCATCCACCATCACTGATGGGATTGTATTGGGCAGGTGATGAGCAGTGCTTGGTTTTCTCCACACATACCACTTAGAATTATCACCAAAAGGTCTATCTTCATTTCATCAGACCAGAGAATCTTATTTCTCATAGTCTGGGAGTCCTTCATGTGTTTTTTAGCAAACTATATGTGGGCTTTCATATATCTTTCACTGAGGAGAGGCTTCCGTCGATCCACTCAGCAATAAAGGGCTGACTGGTGGAGGGCTGCTCTGTGATAATTGACTTTGTGGAACCATCTCCCTACTGCATCTCTGGAGCTCAGCCACAGTGATCTTGGGGTTCTTCTTTACCTCTCTCATCAAGGCTCTTCTCCCATGATTGCTCAGTTTGGCTGGACAGCCAGGTCTAGGAAGACTTCTGGTGGTCCCAAACTTCTTCCATTTAAGGATTATGGAGGCCACTGTGCTCTTAGGAACCTTTAGTACTGCAGAAATTCTTTTGTAACCTTGGCCAGATCTGTGCCTTGCCACAATTCTGTCTCTCCGCTCCTTGGCCTGTTCCTTTGACCTCATGATTTTCATTTGGTCCGACATGCACTGTGAGCTGTGAGGTCTTATATAGACAGATGTGTGCCTTTCCAAATCAAGTTCTATTAGTTTAATTAAACACATCTGGACTCCAATGAAGGAGTAGAACCATCTCAAGGAGGATGACAAGGAAATGGACAGCATGTGACTTAAATATGAGTGTCTGCTCAAAGGGCCTAAATATTCATGAGCATGTGATATTTCAGTTTTTCTTTTTTAATACATTTGCAAAAATTTCTACATTTCTGTTTTTTTCCAGTCAAGATAGGGTGCAGAGTGTATGTTAAGGAGAAAAAAAAAGAACTTTTTTTGAATTTACCAAATGGCTGCAATGAAACAATGAGTGAAGAAATAAAAGGGAACTGAATACTTTCCGTCCCCACTGTACATCGTACTTATACAATTGCATACATTAATTGTAAAATTATGGATAAAGAAAAATATATACTAACATATATGTAACAAAGGTGCAAACACGGATTTGAAACTAATTTAAAATCAAAAACTCAAAGAAAACATTAAGTGAATCACTACGTACAATCACCATACTAAAAATACTTACTGCACATTTATCAATCACATTTTTAAAATACTATCTTGAGCACATTCTGTGTTCATTATGTGCTGGCAAAGTTACCTTGATAATGCATGCATGTCTCGTTGTTGTTAAGAAAAATAGTAGAAATGGACATTTTGCACAATATTGTAGAGTCATGCTTGCAATCCACTGCAAAATAAATGGAACTATAAAAAACAGCTATTTTCTAGATTAAATATAAGACAGTCAGTGCTATATTTTATAGGCATAGCCTGTACCAATCTTCTGCATTTTCTCTTCTGTAACATTTGGTAGTCGACTGCAGTCTCATAAATTTGTGGCACTGTTAACATTTGGATTTCAAATAATTTGCAACTGCACACAAGCGCACAAAATTTCCACTGTCACCAACTTTAAAAATGTGGCCGGTGAGGCACATATTTATTTGAAATATTTTCTCTCCAATATCACATTTTTAAATAATGATCTTTTAATAAGCTAGTGACACATAAATTAGAACTTTGCAGCTTTTAATGTGAGACATTTAATTCTAAAATTGTATTATCACTCAAGGAAGAGTTGTAAATTAATTCTTAGCTTGGAGTGTAATGCATGAGGGAATTTCTTGCAGATACAAATCACAAAAATATTCCCATGCAGCCTAAAATCCATATGCCTTTTATAAATATTGCAAGTATGAAGCCGCTGAGGAAGTTTTACGTTACCCTATTGTTCAGGTGAGCAGTCTTGATACATTTTTTTTTTTTTAAATGCAAAAGTTTGAAATAATGTTAATAGTAGTTTTGCATATACATTCCTCAACATTGAAACTCTAAAAGTAAAAAAGAAAAGTTATAGATTTATGTAAATTGCAGATCTACAGATATGTTTAAAATATGCAAATGATGAAAACATGAAACACATTTTTCAAAACAGCTTGAATTATTCAAAATCAGGTATGAGGCCTTTGCACAGAAATATATGCAACACACTTGCACGCCTTGGCATGTTATCAATGACATTATTAATGACAGTCTGAGGTACGTTCTGCCACACTGAATAAACATGAGCACTCAATTCATCAACATCTGCTGCTGGCAGCTCCCTTTGCAATCCAATTTTTGATATGTGACCTTTCAAATAGGGTAATACTTCTGAAATGTCTATATCATGTATGTGCATTGAGATTCTGTTGTGGACATGCAATGTATGCATGCAGAGATTAAGGAGAGATTGACAAGGGGCATCATTTTATACCACAGACAAAACCATGGCAAAACTAGATTTCCAAGTTGTAGATTATGATGCTGATTTTTATTCAAATTTGCAATGTTTATTTTGAAGCGTTTGCGTTGCAAAAAATCCTGTAATCGTCTCAGGTAGCACCACATTTACCCTGCAGCTATGACATTTAGCTGTTGTGAAATTGGATTTTGGGCTCCCCCGGTGGCCACTGGTGGAATTGAACTTGTGTGCATCATCCCCTCTGTTCACCTTTTCCCATCAGGATGTGGGAGTCGCTATTTAACCTTGCTCCTCTGTCACTTCCATGCCGGTCAACATTGTAATCAGAAGCCTTTCTGTGCATGTTCCTGCTACCAGACAACTTCCAGCTAAGTCGGACTTTTGTCCTTGTTTGTTTTTTGCATTTTGTTCCAGTTCACAGCTGCAGTTTCGTTTCTGTGTCTGGAAAGCTCTTGTGATCTGAAATTGCCACTCTGATGTTATGAGTTAATACTAGAGTCTTAAAGTAATTTCAGGATGGTGTATTGATAGGGTTTTCAGCTGACCATGAAAGTACCCTTTCTGTCTTCCGGCTATCTAGTAAGCGGACCTCGATTTTGCTAAACCTATTTTCATACTACGTTTGTCATTTTCATCTTAAATCACCGCCAATATATGTGGGGGCCTCTGTCTGCCTTTCGGGGAAATTTCTCTAGAGGTGAGCCAGGACTATATTTTCCTCTGCCAGGATTAGTTAGTCCTCCGGCCGGCGCTGGGCGTCTAGGGATAAAACGCAGGCTACGCTACCCGGCTACTGTTAGTTGTGCGGCAGGTTTAGTTCATGGTCAGTTTAAGTTTCCATCCTTCCAAGAGCTAGTTCCTATGTATGCTGGGCTATGTTCTCTTGCCATTGAGAACCATAACAGTAGAGTACAATTACAGTCCCATGTCATTAGATAAACCATGGGACACTGTGAAGACAGTCATCAAGAAGTGGCTTAATATTGCACACCAGTGACCTAAAACTGGATATTCATCAAAAATTAATGAAAAGTCAGGAGAACAGTTTGACCGGCCCACAAAGGGTTAAATTAATTGGCAGAGAAAGGAGAGAAAAAAGAAGTCTGCTGAAATTTTTTTTTTTTTTTCCTTCAGTTCTGAGTGTGCTTTCAATTGAATCACTTGCAAGTCTGCCTATATTGCAGCCTTCCTCTCTCTCTCTCCTTCTAATCCTGGAATGGCTCTGTGTTCACCTGTTTAAAATGGATATTCAGAGTTTAGCTGCAGGTTTGAATAATCTCACCACGAAAGTTCAAAATTTACAAGATTTTGTTGTTCATGTTCCTATATCTGAACCTAGAATTCCTTTGCCTGAATTTTTCTCGGGGAATAGATCTTGCTTTCAAAATTTCAAAAATAATTGCAAGTTGTTTTTGTCCCTGAAATCTCGCTCTGCTGGAGATCCTGCTCAGCAGGTCAGGATTGTGATTTCCTTGCTCCGGGGCGACCCTCAAGATTGGGCTTTTGCATTGGCTCCAGGGGATCCTGCGTTGCTCAATGTGGATGCGTTTTTTCTGGCCTTGGGGTTGCTTTATGAGGAACCTCATTTAGAGCTTCAGGCGGAAAAAGCCTTGATGTCCCTATCTCAGGGGCAAGATGAAGTTGAAATATACTGCCAAAAATTCCGTAAATGGTCTGTGCTTACTCAGTGGAATGAGTGCGCCCTGGCGGCGAATTTCAGAGAGGGTCTCTCTGATGCCGTTAAGGATGTTATGGTGGGGTTCCCTGTGCCTGCGGGTCTGAATGAGTCCATGACAATGGCTATCCAGATCGATAGACGTCTGCGGGAGCGCAAACCTGTGCACCATTTGGCGGTGTCTACTGAGAAGACGCCAGAGAATATGCAATGTGATAGAATTCTGTCCAGAAGCGAACGGCAGAATTTTAGACGAAAAAATGGGTTGTGCTTTTATTGTGGTGATTCAACTCATGTTATATCAGCATGCTCTAAGCGTACTAAGAAGCTTGATAAGTCAGTTTCAATTGGCACTTTTCAGTCTAAGTTTATTCTATCTGTGACCCTGATTTGTTCTTTATCATCTATTACCGCGGATGCCTATGTCGACTCTGGCGCCGCTTTGAGTCTTATGGATTGGTCCTTTGCCAAACGCTGTGGGTATGATTTAGAGCCTCTTGAAACTCCTATACCTCTGAAGGGGATTGACTCCACCCCATTGGCTAGTAATAAACCACAATACTGGACACAAGTAACTATGCGAATTAATCCGGATCATCAGGAGATTATTCGCTTTCTTGTGCTGTATAATCTACATGATGTGTTGGTGCTTGGATTGCCATGGCTGCAATCTCATAACCCAGTCCTCGACTGGAACGCTATGTCTGTGTTAAGCTGGGGATGTAATGGGATGCATGGGGACGTACCTTTGGTTTCCATTTCGTCATCTATTCCCTCTGAGATTCCTGAATTCTTGTCTGACTATTGTGACGTTTTTGAAGAACCTAAGCTTGGTTCATTACCTCCGCACCGGGAGTGCGATTGTGCCATAGATTTGATTCCGGGTAGTAAATACCCTAAGGGTCGTTTATTTAATCTGTCTGTGCCTGAACATGCTGCTATGCGAGAATATATAAAGGAGTCCTTGGAAAAGGGACATATTCGTCCTTCGTCATCTCCCTTAGGAGCCGGTTTTTTCTTTGTGTCTAAGAAAGATGGCTCTTTGAGGCCGTGTATTGATTATCGGCTTTTGAATAAAATCACGGTTAAATATCAATATCCGTTGCCACTGCTGACTGATTTGTTTGCTCGCATAAAGGGGGCCAAGTGGTTCTCTAAGATAGATCTCCGTGGGGCGTATAATTTGGTGCGAATTAAGCAGGGGGATGAGTGGAAAACCGCATTTAATACGCCCGAGGGCCACTTTGAGTATTTGGTGATGCCTTTTGGCCTTTCAAATGCCCCTTCAGTCTTTCAGTCCTTTATGCATGACATTTTCCGTGATTATTTGGATAAATTTATGATCGTGTATCTGGATGATATTCTGATTTTTTCGGATGACTGGGACTCTCATGTCCAGCAGGTCAGGAGGGTTTTTCAGGTTTTGCGGTCTAATTCCTTGTGTGTGAAGGGTTCTAAGTGCGTTTTTGGGGTTCAAAAGATTTCCTTCTTGGGATACATTTTTTCCCCCTCTTCCATCGAGATGGATCCTGTCAAGGTTCGGGCTATTTGTGATTGGACGCAACCCTCTTCTCTTAAGAGTCTTCAGAAATTTTTGGGCTTTGCTAACTTTTATCGTCGATTTATTGCTGGTTTTTCTGATGTTGTTAAACCATTGACTGATTTGACTAAGAAGGGTGCTGATGTTGCTGATTGGTCCCCTGCTGCTGTGGAGGCCTTTCGGGAGCTTAAGCGCCGCTTTTCTTCCGCCCCTGTGTTGCGTCAGCCTGATGTTGCTCTTCCTTTTCAGGTTGAGGTCGACGCTTCTGAAATCGGAGCTGGGGCGGTTTTGTCGCAAAGAAGTTCCGACTGCTCCGTGATGAAACCTTGTGCTTTTTTTTCTCGTAAATTTTCGCCCGCCGAGCGGAATTATGATATTGGGAATCGGGAGCTTTTGGCCATGAAGTGGGCTTTTGAGGAGTGGCGTCATTGGCTTGAGGGGGCTAGACATCAGGTGGTGGTATTGACCGACCACAAAAATTTAATTTATCTTGAGTCCGCCAGACGCCTGAATCCTAGACAGGCGCGCTGGTCGTTGTTTTTCTCTCGGTTTAATTTTGTGGTGTCATACCTACCGGGTTCTAAGAATGTTAAGGCGGATGCCCTTTCTAGGAGTTTTGAGCCTGACTCCCCTGGTAATTCTGAACCTACAGGTATCCTTAAGGATGGAGTGATATTGTCTGCCGTTTCTCCAGACCTGCGGCGGGCCTTGCAGGATTTTCAGGCGGATAGACCTGATCGTTGCCCACCTGGTAGACTGTTTGTTCCTGATGATTGGACCAGTAAAGTCATTTCTGAGGTTCATTCTTCTGCGTTGGCAGGTCATCCTGGAATCTTTGGTACCAGGGATTTGGTGGCAAGGTCCTTCTGGTGGCCTTCCCTGTCACGAGATGTACGAGGCTTTGTGCAGTCTTGTGACGTTTGTGCTCGGGCCAAGCCTTGTTGTTCTCGGGCTAGTGGATTGTTGTTGCCCTTGCCTATCCCGAAGAGGCCTTGGACGCACATCTCGATGGATTTTATTTCGGATCTTCCTGTTTCTCAGAAGATGTCTGTCATCTGGGTGGTGTGTGACCGTTTCTCTAAGATGGTCCATTTGGTTCCCCTGCCTAAGTTGCCTTCTTCTTCCGAGTTGGTTCCTCTGTTTTTTCAAAATGTGGTTCGTTTGCATGGTATTCCGGAGAATATCGTTTCTGACAGAGGAACCCAATTCGTGTCTAGATTTTGGCGGGCATTCTGTGCTAGGATGGGCATAGATTTGTCTTTCTCGTCTGCTTTCCATCCTCAGACTAATGGCCAGACCGAGCGGACGAATCAGACTTTGGAGACATATTTGAGGTGTTTTGTGTCTGCAGATCAGGATGATTGGGTTGCTTTTTTGCCTTTAGCGGAGTTTGCCCTCAATAATCGGGCCAGCTCTGCCACCTTGGTGTCTCCTTTTTTCTGTAATTCGGGGTTTCATCCTCGATTTTCCTCCGGTCAGGTGGAATCTTCGGATTGTCCTGGAGTGGATGCTGTGGTGGAGAGGTTGCATCAGATTTGGGGGCAGGTGGTGGACAATTTGAAGTTGTCCCAGGAGAAGACTCAGCTTTTTGCCAACCGCCGGCGTCGGGTTGGTCCTCGGCTTTGTGTCGGGGACTTGGTGTGGTTGTCTTCTCGTTTTGTCCCTATGAGGGTTTCTTCTCCTAAGTTTAAGCCTCGGTTCATCGGCCCGTACAAGATATTGGAGATTCTTAACCCTGTGTCCTTCCGTTTGGACCTCCCTGCATCTTTTTCTATTCATAATGTTTTTCATCGGTCATTGTTGCGCAGGTATGAGGTACCGGTTGTGCCTTCCGTTGAGCCTCCTGCTCCGGTGTTGGTTGAGGGCGAGTTGGAGTACGTTGTGGAAAAAATCTTGGACTCCCGTGTTTCCAGACGGAAACTCCAGTATCTGGTCAAATGGAAGGGATACGGTCAGGAGGATAATTCTTGGGTGACTGCCTCTGATGTTCATGCCTCCGATCTGGTCCGTGCCTTTCATAGGGCTCATCCTGATCGCCCTGGTGGTTCTGGTGAGGGTTCGGTGCCCCCTCCTTGAGGGGGGGGTACTGTTGTGAAATTGGATTTTGGGCTCCCCCGGTGGCCACTGGTGGAATTGAACTTGTGTGCATCATCCCCTCTGTTCACCTGTTCCCATCAGGATGTGGGAGTCGCTATTTAACCTTGCTCCTCTGTCACTTCCATGCCGGTCAACATTGTAATCAGAAGCCTTTCTGTGCATGTTCCTGCTACCAGACAACTTCCAGCTAAGTCGGACTTTTGTCCTTGTTTGTTTTTTGCATTTTGTTCCAGTTCACAGCTGCAGTTTCGTTTCTGTGTCTGGAAAGCTCTTGTGATCTGAAATTGCCACTCTGATGTTATGAGTTAATACTAGAGTCTTAAAGTAATTTCAGGATGGTGTATTGATAGGGTTTTCAGCTGACCATGAAAGTACCCTTTCTGTCTTCCGGCTATCTAGTAAGCGGACCTCGATTTTGCTAAACCTATTTTCATACTACGTTTGTCATTTTCATCTTAAATCACCGCCAATATATGTGGGGGCCTCTGTCTGCCTTTCGGGGAAATTTCTCTAGAGGTGAGCCAGGACTATATTTTCCTCTGCCAGGATTAGTTAGTCCTCCGGCCGGCGCTGGGCGTCTAGGGATAAAACGCAGGCTACGCTACCCGGCTACTGTTAGTTGTGCGGCAGGTTTAGTTCATGGTCAGTTTAAGTTTCCATCCTTCCAAGAGCTAGTTCCTATGTATGCTGGGCTATGTTCTCTTGCCATTGAGAACCATAACATTTAGCCTTACATTCCAACCATGGAAATAATTGGCTGCCCTGTAATGCATGAACATTTCATGTTCACCAGCGTGTTTTTTCAGGGATTATTGTGATGTGACCCTGTTTAACCCAATAAGAAAAGGAGTAATTTTCCTACCCTTTTCCAAGTGCTATAACTTTTTAATTATTTTGTCAAAATAGTTGAATGGGGATTAATTTTTGCTAGACAAGTTGTAGTTTTGAATGACACCATTCACTTTACCACAGAAATGAAAAATAATTTTCAAATAGGGTGAAATATTGAAAAAGATGAATTTAGCTATTGCTTTATAAGTTTTGCTTTTACTGTATACAATATGTGGTAAAAATTACTAAGCAGCATAATTTTTTTTATCAAAACAATTACATTAATTCTAAAGATGAGTGGATCAGACATAAATCTAATTTTTCTACTAACATGGATTTTCCAAGGATACTTGATTTGCAGAGAATTTAATGCCCTTTGTAATGTTCTTTCTCTAGGGGACCCTAGAGCATAATGTTCATTATATGTCAAATATAAAAAATAATCCTCATCCTCATCTCAATGCTCATCTTTTCAGGCCCTGAGCTTCTCACCACTAGACGTGCTGTCCTTGTAGCATCTTCTGATTCCCGCCTGTCACAGGTTTTGAAGTGCGTGAAAGGTGAAGATGT
The DNA here is from genome assembly GCF_051348905.1 of Ranitomeya variabilis. Taxonomy (NCBI): domain Eukaryota; kingdom Metazoa; phylum Chordata; class Amphibia; order Anura; family Dendrobatidae; genus Ranitomeya; species Ranitomeya variabilis. Next base: position 297,752,325 of record NC_135237.1, on the reverse strand, counting down.
CACAATGACACGTTTTGTGCCCTTGATCTTGCTCATACATGAGAAAATAAAATCATTACCAAATCAATACATGGAGACATAATTTACCTATGAATATAAATGGGTCAAATATTAAAAAATATATTTTTCCTTTAGCCACGGTTCAAATTAAGTGCTTACTAAAGTTCTGGGGCTCTAGATTCACTAGGTAGCTGTCTGTAATTTGTTGCTATACTTCCTAGGAGGTCTGCAAAGTTCACATTAGAAGGCTTTGCTATGTGCATTAAAATACTTATAATATACTGATCATTACAAACTAGGAATCCTATACAATTATAATAAAATCACTTCAGTCCGCTCCATTACCTAAAGCACACCATGCTGTCAGTGTAACATATGAAAGGCACATTTTGCCTCTCTCATTGTATGGCATTTGTAAAAACCACTTATTATTGTACAATGTTTTATTTAACTACTTCTATTTCTTGTAAAATTAGTTAAAAAAAAAATCATTATTACTGTATTTCTTTATGGAGTCCAAAGCGGTATTGTCCCATTTAAATGGTGGTATAGGTCAATTTTTTTAGATGGATGACATAGCACCTGGGATCATCATCCTTTATGCAATTTTCTTGGAGATTAATGACATAGGTCATCTATTAGTGAGGAGCCTAATGTGGGGAGATGTGGAGGCATGTAGGTAAGCACCATAGTGCTTGGCATGGATAAGTGTGTATATAAGAGAGGTAGTGTTTAGACAGGCTTGAGCAATTTGGTGTGAGACTGTGATTACAATATGACCCAATTGCAGATGTGAGCAAAGTACTCTAGGTTCAACTATAGTGGCACAGAGAAATGGAGTAGCACTTGGGATTATCAAGACTAGAATAAAATACTTGGTGCAATAAGATTCCAGAGCAGGTTGGAAGTAACTCTCCCTGTATGCCCATGGTAAGGGTAGGCATGAGGTAGAGAACTGAGACTCCTTGCATTGTAGAGAGTGATGCCTAAGATAGATATGACAATAGGGTTAGAACTATAGCTACCTAAATTGTAAAACTTTAAATAGATGTCAGGACCACAATATATTGACAGCCTGAGGGTCTCCTGACTAGAGCACAACAACCTCATAGGCATATTTGAGGCTCTTGAATGTGGTTCAGGAGACCTATTGCCAGTGAGTACAATATGGTCCATACTCAGACCATGATTCATGGATGTGTGAAATAGCCTTCTAACTAAAAATTAAAGTGATATTCCATTTTAATGTTTCACCTCATATTTGTGTGTCTATTTTTAGCTAAATGGTTATACTTGTGTACATCATCAAGGCTGAATGGTTATCCTTATGCACCTAGTTGAAGCTCAATACTTATGCTTGTGTACCTAATTGGAGCTGAACACTTATGCTTGTGTATCTCTTGAAGCTGAATATTTATGCTTGTAGACATCTAGAAGCTGAACGGTTATGCTTGCTTACTTCATTGAAGCTGAACGGTTATGAATAGTATACCTAATTGACACTGAATACTTGTGTAACTAATCAAAGCTGAGAGGTTATGCTTGTGTGCCTCCTAAAGCTGAATGGTTATTCTTTTGTACATCTAGAAACTGAATGGTTATGTGTGTGTACCTCATTGAAGCTGAATAGTTATGCTTTTGTGCTTCATCATCAAATTTGAATGTTTATGCTCAAGTGGTTCATGGAATTGTGCCGGTTTCTGCTGTGGTACAAAATTTCAGAAGATCAGAAATATTGCATTAGTATCTGTCATGTGTGATAAGTGAGAAGTGTGATTTCTGCAAGAACATCACAGACTTTTCACAATTTTGTCAGACACAGTACCACTTTTGTCCATACATATGTATACTGATCTATCTATCTATCTATCTATCTATCTATCTATCTATCTATCTATCTATCTATCTATCTGTCTGTCTATCTATCTATCTATCTAAAAGTGTTTCTTCCAGAAAATTATTGCAATTACACATGTTCTGTTTTACACATATTTATTTGCTATATGTGTATTGGAACAACACAAAAAAACAGAAAAAGGCAAATTGCACATCATTTCACATAAAATCCCAAATACGGGTGGAACAAAATTCTTTGCACTCTCAACTTCATGTTTGGTTTCACACTTGAATATTAACTGAAATCAATCACTTAATATAACCATCAACAAGCTTCTGATAGCTCTAAACTGGATTTTAGACCACTCTTCTTTTGCAGACTGTTGGAAGTCTTTCATACTTGAAGGGCTCTTTCTCTCAACAGCAATTTTCAGACCCCTCCACAGCTGTTCAATAGGATTTATATTTGGCTCATTGCTGGCCATTTCAAATCTCTGCAGCACTTTGTTCTCATCCATTTCTGGGTGCTTCTTGAAGTATGTTTGGGGTCATTTTCCTGCTGGAAGACCCATAACTTAGGATGCAAACCCAGCTTTCTGACACTGGGCACTAGATTGCGACCCAAAATTATTTGATAATCTTCAGATTTTGTTATGCCTTACACACAGCGAAGTTCCAAACCCAGCAAATCAACCCCAAAACATCTTTGAATCTCCACCATATTTGACTATAGGTACTATGCTATTTTTTTTGTAAATAGTATAATGATGTGCTTTACCAAAAAGCTCTCTCTTGGTCTCATCTGTCCACAAGACACTTTCCTAGAAGGATTTTGACTTACTCTCGTACATTTTGGCATACTGGAGTCTAGTTTTTTTATTTCTATGACATTAGCGGTGTCCTCCTGGGGTCCAGACTATTCTGTGTTGCAGTAATTCATCAATTGTTCTCTGCCGTCCACGGAGATTTGCTACAGTGCTATGGGTTGTAAAATTCTTGATTATGTTGCCTGTTGTGGATGAAGGGACACCATCATAACTGGAGATCAACTTGCAACCTTGAGATCGTTGTTATTTTTCAACAATTTTGAATCTTAAGTCATCATACAATTTTTTTTTTCTCCATGCTTAATGCGGCACACACACAAACACAATGCAAAGATTGAGTCAACGTCTCCCCTTTTTTCTGTTTTCAGTTGTGATTTTTATATTGCCCACACCTGTTACTTTCTAGAAGTGAGTTTGAACCAGTATCACATGTGATGCTTGAAGCAGAGTAGTTTGCTCACTATTTTGGAATGGTGTCAACAATTTTTTTGGCCCATTTGTGGGATTTTGCGTGAAATTATGTAAATTTGCCTTTTTTTCTGTTTTTTTTGCTCTGTTCCAATACACACAAAGGAAATAAACATATGTATAGCAAAGCATGTGTAATTATAATAATTTTCTTGGAGAAATACTTCATTTTCTAGAACAACATCAAGGGTGTCAACACTTTTGGCCATGACTGTATGTGAGTAAAAATACTACCTGTACCAGGTGCTAAAAGGCGCTCAAAGATTCATTTGCAAAATAAATTTAAAAAAAACAATATTTTACCTGACATGACAAATGTCAGGCTATATTATTTATTTGAATTGGGTTCCTGGCATTTCAAGTAATGCTTTTGATCTACACACTTTCATGAATCAATTATATCACCTTAAAATTATCCTATTTTCTATTCTTTGAAATGGTTGTACGTAATTGTAAATATATTGTTTGAAAAAATGGTTTGGATTTCTGAAAATATTCATGGAAATAGCATGATACCAAAATCTTGCATTTATATTACTTTTCTAAAATTTGCATTTTTCTTTTTTCTTACAGGTCTTATATGCTGCAGCTTGTTCTATTTTTAAATCGTCTAGAAAACCGAGGCTTGAAAATGTCTTTTTTCTTGAAATCTATGTGTCAGATAAATATGAAGCTGTGAAATTCAGTATCTGATGAGGAATACATGAAACTGTAAGCGCTTACAGGGACGGACCGCGGTCTCTTTGGAACTGTCAGTTATGATGGGTCTCTCTCAGTCTTTGTGTTAGTAGATAATCCATCGCCTATTTGGAAAATAACTTCCTTACATAAAGCAGGTGAGAGGAATAAAATAATGATCTGTACTGCATGTTAGGATACGATATATCTGTATAAGACTTCCCTGATTTTCTCAGACAGATATATATTATATGCATAAACAGTGGGACATCTTTACTTAATATATATCAGTTAAACTTGTTCTTGTAGACATTTTTGTCACTCTTAGAATCATTAACCCTTTCATGACAGAGCGACTTCTATTTTTGTGCTTTTGTTTTTTCCTCCCCCTCTAAGACCCATAATTTATTTATTTTTCAATTGACATAGATGTATGGGAGTTTTGCTTCTTTTTATGGTAAGAGTTGTAGTTTTGAATGACACCATTGATTTTAGCATACGCTGTACTGAAAAATCTGAACAAATTCTGAATGTATTGAAAATAATTTTGAAGTTTTTGCTTTTATAGTTTTTAATGTGCAGTAAAAATGACCAGTCAAGACAATTGCAGTGATACCAAAATTGAAAATATTTTATTAACAATAATTAAAAAATTTGAAATTTATAAAAAAATAAATGTGTATTGTTTTTTAACACAATTAACCTTTTAATTTTTTCGATTGATGGAGTTGTGCATAATGAGTAGACATTTTTATTGACACCTTTTGGGGGAAAATTATGTTTTAATTGTTTCTTATTGTTTTTATTTTTGGAAATGCAGAGAACAAAAACCTCAATCCTGGAATTTTGATAATCTCTTTATAGCTTTAACCATGTGGGTTATTTATTTTATTATTTTGATAGACTTAAAGACATAGTGATTGCAAGTATGCTTATCTATTATTTTCTTACTACTTTGTTTTTATTTGTGGTAAAGAAAAGTAAATTGAATATTTATATTTTTTTAAAAATGTATTAATATTTTAAAAAAATATTTATTTAGATCCATTAGGGGACTTGAACCTGCGATCATCTGATTACTTTTTATATATGCTGCAATACCAGTGAATTGCAGTAAATAGGTAAAAAAAATATATTATAAGGATTTCCTATAAAGCTCAGCTTGCAGCTAGGCTTCATAGTAGTACTGACATAGTAGGCAAGGAACTTTCAGCCAACAACTGGTTTCAATAGCAGCCTATCGACTACCCTGAGAACACTTGCCTTTAATGGCACAGTCAGACATTGACAGCAGTAAGGGGCTAAAAGCAGTGTTTGAAACTTGGTTTCAATGGCTGCTGTAACAGGAAGAAGCCAGGTATGATGAAAGCTCAGCTTTCGAGCTACTAATATGTCAAAGTTGAAAAGAAGTTAATAAGGCCTGTTCAAGAAGCTGCAATAGCTGGACATGTCTACAGCTTTACTGAACTTAACAAACAATTTTGTAACATTACTGCAAATGTTTTGCTATTTGTTGCTTTGGTGTTGAATTTATTGTGCTCACCAAGTAAAGGTACCACCAAATATTGTGCCTCATTTATATTCCGTGACCAAAACTCTTGTGTACCATTTAAAGTGAAAGCATTGACCAATATCCCTGTGCCTGGTTGTGAGGAATACAGTAGAAATGTTCTTAGTGGATAAAAAAGTGTTACCAGGGATGTTGCACTCCTTTCAAACTTATTGTTCCCTGTGGTGAATGAAGTTTTGTTCAGTAGAACATTTGTGTTTTGAGGCCATTGAGTTGGGCAATATTATGACGTTCTGAAGCCAGTATTATATACTATGAATAGAGCAATAGAGAATTAAGAAGTAGGCTCAATGTATTGTCATGCCCAATTCCCCAATGTGGGGTACTTTTTTTGTACAAACTAAAAGAGTGCCATCACAGCCCCCTTGCCCACAATGCACCGTACAGAGTACGTTCACTCTGGTGATCAAGTGTCGGTTAAAGAACACATTGCAGGAGACAGAATTAAGAAGTAGGCCCAATGTAATGTCATGCCCAATTCCCCAATGTGGGGTCCTTTTTTTACAAATTAAAATAGTGCCATCATAGCCCCCTTGCCCAAAATGCACCGTACAGAGCACATTCACCCTGGTGATCTAATGGCAGTTAAAGGACACATTGCAGGAAACAGAATGAAGAAGTAGGCCCAATGTAATGTCATGCCCAATTTCCCAACATGGGTTCCTTTTTTTACAAAATAAAAGAGTGCTTTCACAGCCCCCTTGACCAAAATGCACCGGCCTATAACAGTACAGAGCACATTCACCCTGGTCATCTAGTGGTTCTGGATGATGAGGATGAGGAAAAGGAGGAGTATAACAGCAAGCAGACCAAATCTGGAAGCATATCCCATGTGTGGTTGTGAAGAGGTGCATGGGAATACACCTCCCCAAAAGAGAGAATGTATTTGAGGTTATGTTTCGCTGTTTTCACTTGGTGGTCTACAGAAGTCTTTCTCAATCCAGCCCTTGTTCATTTTCATAAGAATCAGCCTGACAGCATTTTCAGTTGACAGGCGGATGTGCTTATCTGTTATAATTCCATCAGCAGCACTAAAAACCCGCTCCAACAGAATGCTAGCAGCAGGGCAGGCCAGGACCTGCAAGGCATAGAGAGCCAGTTCATGCCACGTGTCCAGCTTGGATACCTAATAATTAAAAGGCACAGAGGAGTCATGGAGGATGTTTGTATGATCTACAAGGTTTTCCCTCACCATCTTCCCAAACATTGCACTTCTTGTGACAGCACCCCTTGCCTCTGTGCCGTCACTATGGGAGGGTCTAAGAAAACTGTCCCAGAACATTGCCATTGTTCCCCTGCTTGAGCTGGATTTTACTTTTTTTTTTTTTTTTAAATTATTTTCAAAATTTTCAATACATATAAACAAGTAAACAGTCATACAGGTTACATGAATCAGATGAGGGTAGATACATAATAAAAATGAAATGTACTGTAGCCTTTCGGCCGTGCTTTCTTTACGTATTAATTACCAAAGGTGTCCACGGCTCTAATTTTAGCATAACTAGTATACGATCCACATAAAAGGCTACTCAATCCGCAACCTGATTCTCAAGAAAATATCATTCAGAAATTAAAGAACAATACGACAAACAGAGAAAAATAGAAAATAAGAAGGGAGGAGAGGGGGAGTGTGGGAAGTACCGGGGGGGGGAAGAGATGCGGTCAAAGCAGGGCTCTTTGTACAACAATACCCCGACAGGGTTAAAAAGCGGTCCGAATGAGACCATAAATATACGGGGAGCCAAAACAGATGCTTTGACCGATTAGGAAGCAAAGAATAGGACGAATACTGAGCATTACACAAAATAATTAGGTGATTGAGCTGTATCCAGGGCCATCACAGTGCAAGAAAGAGCTTTAGGAGAAAAGAAGTCAGAACAACCATATGTTATGTAAGGAGATTATTGGATGGGAGGCTAGGAGGTAGCTTGTGATGCTAGTTGCCATGGCAACCATATACGCAAGAGTTTATCATGCGTGTGTGAATCCCCACTAGTCAAATCTTCCATCCTGAAGATGTCCTGGACTTTTTAAGCCATTCATTGATATGAGGGCGGGACGTTTGTCTCCAGTGTAGGGCGATCAAGTGCTTGGCAGCGGCTACTAGAAGGGGAAGTAGATCATGCTTCTTAGGTTTATAGGATTTCGTGGGGAGGGACAGTAAAACCTCTTGAGGAGTCAAGTTCAGCGTCATTAGTTTCATCTTGCGGAGTTGGTCAAAGATCTCATCCCAAAATTTAGCGATAATTGGGCATGACCAAAAAATGTGCGCCAGAGAGCCTTTAGTTTTCGTACATTTCCAGCAAAGCGGAGACTCCGAAAGGCCAAAGTGGTAGAGCGACTCAGGGGTTCTGTACCATCTGGAGAGGACTTTGAAGGCATTCTCCTGAAGCAAGACACATCTTGAGAACCCATGTGAGTGCTCTAAGACCTGCGCTATTTCTCTGCTGGAGAGAGATATGTTTAACTCAGACTCCCAAGACGAAATATATAGAGGTTTAAAGTGAGATTTAGGGGAGATTAAGTTATGGTATAGTTTAGAAATTAATTTGATGGGTGTAGGGTTGAGTTTGAGAAGAAGTTCCAACCAGAACCAATCAGAATTAGTCTGGATGTCCGACTTAAGCTTAGAAAAAATATATTGTACATGGTGGATTTGAATGAAATCTTTGGGTTGTTTCTTGGCGTCTCGAGGCCAACTGTTTATGCAACTAATTTGGTTGGAGAGTAGGTGTGAGATTGGGAGGGACGGCAGGGATTTCCAGAGGTCAAATGTGTCTATGTATTTTGGCTCAATGAGCCAAGGTATAACAATCAAAGGCATACTGTCCAAAAAAAGGCATCTTGGCCAGTTATTCTGGATTAGCTTCTTCCTTATATTCAGGGTGTTGCTGGTTATTTCCTCCAGAGAATTTTGCAGGGGGGCCACAGCGGTCCAGAGATATTTCTCCGCCTCACCTCCCATTAACAATCGTTCAAGATTGAGGGTTTTTGAATCATGTTTTGTTTTAACCAGGCACATCCACCTAGCCAGATGAACCGCCTGGTAGTAAGTCTTAAAGTCAGGGAGTCCAAGACCACCCTTCTTTTTCGGGAGTGAGAGTATTTTGAAGGGTAATCTAGACCTCCTGCCCCTCCACACATACCCATTGACTATTTTATTGGCTAAAGTGAAGAAAGACTTGGGGAGAGGTATGGGAATCATGGTCATATGATAGAATATTTTTGGTAGGATGTATGATTTAATTACACTTATCCTCCCGATCCATGAGAGGAATGGTAAGTCATAGGATTTAAGAAGTGTTTGAATATTGTCCAGAAGGGGAACAAAATTGTATTTAAATAGAGATGAGGGATTAGCAGTGAGAAAGACTCCTAGATACTTCAGTTTGTCTGCGAGCCATTTGAAGGGGGTAGACTTTTTAAGATCCAAGACTGCTTTGACCGGTATCGAGACATTCATGACTTCCGATTTGTGCATATTAACTTTGAAGTTGGAGATGACCCCAAACTCGTCAAGAAGTTTCAGGATAGAGGGAAAAGCAGTCATAGGATTCAAGATCACGATCATAAGGTCGTCCGCGAATGCAGCTGTTTTAAATTCTGACTGTTCCACGACTAGACCCCTGCTCAACTCCTCCTGTCTTATTCGTTGTATTAAGGTCTCCATAACTAGCATAAAGAGGGTAGGGGAGAGAGGGCAGCCTTGCCTAGTTCCATTCCCAATCCCAAAGGAATCTGAAAGTAACCCGTTGACTCTGACCCTAGCAGTTGGAACAGAGTACAGAGTCATGATGGCATCAATAAAAGGTTGGGGGAAGTCAAACTTCCGTAACGTGCATACCATGTAGTGCCAACTGACTCTGTCAAAGGCTTTCTCAGCATCAGTGGATAACAGGGCCAATGGGGTTCCAGTGCGTCCGGCATGTGAAATGGCTAAGAGGATTTTTAGAGCATTGTCTTTACCCTCTCGTCCCCTGACAAAGCCCACTTGATCGGGGTGAATCAGGGATTCGAGTATGATATTGATCCTTGATGCAAGGATTTTTGCCCAGAGTTTCAAATCTGAGTTCAATAATGATATTGGGCGGTAGTTACAACATTGGCCGCCATCTCTCCCCTCCTTTGGGATAACAGATATGTGTGCTTCTAATGTTTGTTTAGTTGGTGGGATTCCTGCCAGGAAGGAGTTAAAAAGAGAGGCCAGGCGTGGAAGAAGTATGTTTGATAATTTTCTGTAATAGGACATTGGGAAGCCATCCGGGCCTGGAGTCTTATTGATTGCCATGTTTTGTAAAGTGTCGCTGATTTCTTGGCAGGTGACTTGGGCTAAGAGAGCCGAGTGGTCTTTAATTTGGACTTTCGGAAGTGAAAGAGGGGCTAGGAATTCCTGAATTCTATCTGCAGCAGTTATACAGTCTTTCATGGGGTCAGGAGCTTCTAAGTTATAGAGGGATTGGTAATAGCATCTGAACGCCTCTGCAATATCCTCAGACCTGTCGACCCTCGTGTTTGGGTCTTTCTGGATATGCTTTATGAATTTATTTTCTCTCTGTTTTTTAAGTAGATGGGAGGTCAATCTGCTATTCTTATTACCATGTAGATAAAATCGGTGTTTACAATGCAAGAAGATCTTTGCCGATTTAATGTTAAGCAAATCTTTTAATTTGTTACGGAGGGCCACCAGGTCCTGTTGTAGATTCTGGGTATTAGTTTTTTTGTGGAGGCGTTCTGTGGTTGCTATTTGATGTAAAAGAGACATCATTTCCCTCTCCCTCTGTTTTTTTGCATGGGCACCGATTGATATGAGCTCCCCTCGAAGAACAGCTTTGTGTGCTTCCCATATACTGGGTGTAAGTGGACCGTCTACGACATTTTCTATGAAATAGCGCGACAGCGTATATTTTATTCTTTCCAAATTTTGTGGGTTGTCCAATAGGGATTAATTTAGTCTCCAGGATGTTGTAGGGCGGGGCAAGGTATCAATGGCAATATCTATAAAGATCGGGCATGGTCAGATATTGTGATTTGGCCTATATTGGCGGATTTAATTAAACTGAGAGATCTCGACTGGATCAAGATGAGATCAATACGGTGGTATGATGAATGAGGGTGGGAAAAGAAAGTAAAGTCTTTAGTGGTAGGGTGAATAATACGCCATGGGTCGATAAGATGGAGGGTAGATAGCTTGTTCAGTAGGTTGTGTCTCGCTTTCTGTGCGATAAAGGATAGACCGCTTGAGGAGTCAATCTCAGGGTCCAAAGTGAAATTAAAGTCACCACCTACAATCAGTAACCCTTCTGTGAAGAGTTGTAGCACCTCCAATGTTTTGGTGATCCATTGGGTCTGCTGTTTATTAGGTGCATACAGGTTGGCAAAAGTAACTAAAGTGTTGGCTAGGTAGCCCTTGACAAAAATATATCTTCCTTCGTGATCACACAATGAATCCCTGGGCGAGAATGGGAGGCCCTTTTTTAGGACAATACTAACACCCTTGGATGCAGAGGAGTTACAACTATTGAACCAAGTTGGGTATGGGGAGAAGGAGATATTAGGGGTTCTACCATTTTTGAAGTGCGTTTCTTGGAGGAAGGCTACCTGAGTTTTTTGTTTCTTTAGGAGGGTAAAAATTTGGCTTCTTTTTGCAGGTGCATTAAGGCCCTTAACATTAAAAGAGGCAACTGTGATGGACCCAGAGCTCACCTTATCGTTCATACTCGTCATGTGTTAGAGCAGAATTTGTCCCACCCCGGTACCTAAGGAAAGAAAGGGAAAAACATAACATGAATAACAAACTTTGTACATTGAAGCACTCGCCCATCGCAGGGGGGGGGGGGGGGTAGCAACACCCAGACATAGGCGAGGGTAGTCCAAGTTGTGAAAACTCTTAATGCTATGAAAAAAGCTAAATATAACATATTTAGAAAAAAAATTAGTGAGGCAGACATGTAAGCCTAAAAAGCAAAACCAAGTAAAGTAGTTGTCTTGTTCTTAATTATACAAACAAGGGAGGGAAAAAGGGGACTCATGGTGGGTGTTTCTTGGGGTCCTGTTTCTTGGCTTTGGGAGATGCATGCTTCTTCTTTTGTAACCACTCTGAAGGTTTCTTCATTGAGGGCAGGCTCCAGTTGGAATCGACTGGCATCCAGGAAGGTATATCAATTGGCGTGATATTTAGCATCTCCCACGCCTTGTGAAGATCATCTGGGGTACGGATTGTAATTTAACGGCTAGCGGTATTCACTGCAAGGCCAAATGGAAATAGCCATTTATATGTCAGATTTTTGGCTTTCAGAGCGGCAAGAAGGGGTCTGAGTATCCGTCTTTTTGTTAATGTAGATGGGGCCAAGTCCTGGAAAAGTTGAATTTGTGAGTTGTCATATATAATTTTGTCTCGTTCCCTAGCGCATGCCAGGATGGCGGCTGTATCAACGTAGCTAAGAAGGCCACAAATAATGTCTCTGGGTGGTTCTTCAGCTTTTGGTTTAGGCCTTAGAGTGCGATGAATTCTTTCAATAATAATTTTTGAGGCCCTCTCTGTGTCCAGAAGATTAGCGAAGATTTCTCTTGCCACCTTGTCTAGTGCTTCTCGAGTGAAGGATTCTGGAACCCCTCTTATACGGATATTTTTCCTCCTACTCCTGTTTTCTTGATCTTCAACAGCTAATAGCGCTAAATTTAGATGTTGTTGCTGTTTGAGGGCTTGATCATTTAGGCAGGTAATAGCTTCCACTAAATCAACCTTTGCAGTTTCTAATGACTCGACCCTATGGCCGAGGTGTTGAAGGTCAGCTCGCATACCTGAGACTTCCTCCAGGAGTGGCTTCATGTTTTGGGCCAACAGCTTTTTCATGAAGGCTCTGGAGATAGGGGCTATGTCACCTGTGGGAGAGTCACTATCAGATTCCACGTCACTGAGTTCCGATTCATCTATATTTTCTGATGAGATCGCTTTTTTAAGGGACCGCCTAGTAGGAGTTTGAGAGATCTCATTTTTTTTTTAAGGTATGAGTCAAGAGCGCCATGAGCGCCCTTTTTCTGATCGTCTGCCATAGCTTTATTTGTAAGTTTTTCACTTTCTCTTTGTGATTTAACCATCTTGAGAGCGTCAGAAAACGTGAAGTGCTGCAATCACAACTTGGACATAGAGGAAAAAATTTAATCACGCATTGTATTAAATTCAAGGCACATATTCAGGGTGGACACTAGGTGTCACTATAAGGTCAGGAAATAGCAACACTGTCTTGCTGACTGTTTCTCCTGGTATATTAAACTTAATGAAATTGAGCAAATCCTGCAAGAATTTTCAGTAACAGGAGACAGGGTGTAACTGAGGATCAACTCAGTCGAGAATGTATTTTACACAAGTGATTTTGTACAGTGCTGCCTTAAACTGATCCAATCCAGCAAGGGTTAAGACAATTGGGTATGGGGCAGCAGGAGAAGCAGCGTGATTATAAGCTGCAGGCTAGATGTTATTCAGTACAAGAAGTAGCTCTCTGTGTCTATTTACACTGGTGGTGTTGCGGGTCCCCTCCACAAAACAGGCAATCCAGCTCCACAGGTGGCAGGCAGGTGGGTATGGGGTGGCAGGGAACAAGTTTCGGCTATATACCGCAGTCTAGAGATGTCCCCAACAATGCACAGTTTTCCCCTCAGCAAGCAGGGGCTCTCCCCATGCCAGGCAGCGACCCAAGATGGCGGCAGAGTTGGCGGGAAATCCCCCGCCCTTTCAAGTCACCTCAGGGGGATGCCAGGAGCTCCCACCGGGTCGCCGAGGGAGCGGAGTGCTGGTACGGAAGGTGAGTTCACCCGCGGTGCTGCCGATCGGAGCACTTTCCCCTCTCTGCAGGCGCCGCCGCACCAGCCAGAGAACGGCCCGCCGCAGCATTGGTCAGCCCACAGGAGAGCACCTCCAAGAGCGTTGGGCCGGAGGGAGCACCGATGAAGATAAGCGGTGAGTCGCATAAGCGGCTAGCCGAGGCAGCAGAGTGGACGTGGGGAGGAGGGGGTCTCGTACTTCCCTTTGTCCTCCGCGGTCCGGTGCAGGCTCCACTTCATGTTAAAGATGGCGGCGATGCCGCTGTCTTGCTCCCGCTGTCCTCTCAGGGCCGGGGTCTCCCACTGGAACGGGACCGCCGACCTCTCGCAGGTAACTCCCGGGCCAAACAGCACTTGTTCTCCGTCGCAGGAGTTGTATTTGGTGCCTTGTGACCGGTCTTAATCTCGGGAATCAGGAGCAGAGCAGGAGCTCCATGAAAATGCGGCGGCTCTCCTTCCCAGCCAGGCCACGCCCCCGAGCTGGATTTTACTTCTGTCTCTCTCGCATGGACTCCTTGGTTGTACAGCAAACTCTGTCGCCTACTTCCAGCACATGGGAATTTTCTAAGTAATTTTGCTACAAGGGCACTATGGTACTGCAACATTTCAGTACACCTCTCTGCCTCTGGTAGAAGAGATTGAAAGTTCTCTTTGGCGCGTGGGTCTAGAAATGTCACCAACCAGTAATGAGTGTCACCCAAAATTTTTATAATGCGAGGGTCACGTGAAACGCAGTGCAACATAAAGTCAACCATGCGTGCTAGACTGCTAACGGGAAAGACTTCCGTGTCCTCACCAACAGGATGACTGACCATGCTGTCCTCCTCATCCTCATCCTCCTCCTCCCTGTCCTCAGGCCATCCACGCTGAACAGACGGTATGACAGCTGTTTGTAGTACTGTCTATAGCTCATGAAAGTAGCTCCTATTCTTCTTCCTCCTCATTTTCCGCATTGACTACCAATCTACGTTGAGAAGACATGAGGCTGGGCTGAGTGTAATCACCCTGTATGGTTCCTTGCCCCATGTCCTTGTGCTTTGCCTGCAATGCATCATCTTTAATTGTGAGCAGAGAGGTTTTCAGAATGCTGAGAGATGGTGATGCTAATTATTGCGTCATCACCGCTCACCATCTTGGTTAAGTCCTCAAAGTTTTGGAGGATGGTACATATATTGGACATCCATGTCCACTACTGAGGTCTTATGTGTGGAGTCTGTACTGAATATTGACGGCCTTGTTGATGTTGGTAGTCAACAACTGCCCTCTTCTGCTCACAAATCCTTTCCAACATATGCAGCGTAGAGTTCCAGGGCGTGGGGACATGACACCAGCCAATGAGCTGCAAGCTGCAAATGCTGCTGAAGCATGGCAAGGGCGGCTGAAGCTGTAGATAACTTTCTAAAATGGGGAGACAGATGGCATACTTTCACTAGCAGATCCAGCAGCTCCGGGTAGCTTTTCAGAAAACGTTGAACCACGAGGTTAAGCACATGGGCCAAGCAAGGTATGTGTGTGAGCTCACCTTGCCTCAGAGCCACCACCAGGTTACGGCCATTGTCACACACGACCATGCCTGGCGGTAGGTTCAGCGGTGTTATCCAAACATATGACTGCTCTTTCAGCACTGTCCACAACTCTTCTGCATTGTGTGGTTTGTCACCTATGCAGATTAGCTTCAGCACAGCCTGTTGTCGCTTGGCTGAGGCAGTGTTTCAGTGCTTCCAGCTTCTGACTGATGTGTTGATTTAAGAGATGGAGGATGAAGAGGAGGTGGTGCAGGAGCTGTAGACTGTGGGGGCAACCCTGATATATGTAGGGCCAGCAATCCTCAGCATGGGGAGGATGTGTTCCATCCCAAGGTCCGACTGGGTCCTGGCTTCCACTAAGTTAACTCAGTATGCCGTCAGTGAGATGTACCATCCCTGCCCACAAGCACTTGTCCATGTGTCTGTGGTTAGGTGGACTTTCCTGGTAACAGCATTGTTGAGGGCACGGGTAATGTTGTGGGACACATGCTGGCGTAATGCTGGTAAGGCACACCGGGAGAAATAGTGGTGACTGGAGACCGAGTACCTTGAGACAGCTGCCGCCATCAGGTTGCGGAAAGCTTCCGTCTCAATGAGCCTAAAATGCAGCATTTCTAGCGCAAGCAGAAGAGAAATATTAGAATTTAGGACTGTGGCCTGTGGGTCGTTGGCTGGGTATTGCCACTTGCGTTCCAAAGACTGGGTTATAGACAACTGAAGGCTGTGCTGGGACAAGGACATGGACTGGCTTGATGATGGTGCTGCTTGACTGTTGGCCACCACAGGTGCAGGGCTAGAGGCATCTTTACATGTACGGTGTACTGGGGATTGGCTTCTATGCAAAAGAGTGGAAGAAGCAGTGGTGTGACCTGCAGGCAGTGGTCCTGGAGCCTGGGGTTCGGCCCACAAAGTCGGGTGCTTTGCTGCCATGTGCCTGATCATGCTGGTGATGGTCAGGCTGGTTGTTTTGCTACCCCTTCTGATGCGGGCATGGCAGGTACTGCAAATGGCCTGATTGGGGTTATCGGCAGAGTCTTTAAAAAATAACCACACTTGGGAAGATCTAACAGTTGGAATGGCAGCTTCCCCCATGTCGATATTACAGGGAAGGGATGCACGCCTTATGTCTGTGGCCATCACACTTCTTCTTCCTGCCTGTTGGGGTGATATGCCTCCTTCCCCATGTGTGCTGCTGCCCTCCCTCTGCATGTCCTCCTGCCAGGTTGTGTCAGTCACATAGTCATCCACCACCTCGTCTTCCACATCCACACCCTGCTCCTCCTACTGACATTCTAGCAATTGTGTCTCATCATCGTCCACCTCTTCTGACGCTTTCCCACTATCACCTTCGTGTGACTGGGGCTGGTCAAAGCTTTGGGCATCCTTACATGCAATCTCATCTGTCCCCACTTCAAGATGGCCAGCCGATAGTTCTGAATATTGAAATGAAAAACTGAACAGCTCTTCAGAGTGTCCAAGTGTGATATCAGTTGTCTCAGGGCACTAGGCATGCTGGGAGGAAGGAGGATCAGAATGAAGAATATCCGGGCAACACTCATGGCTACTCAGACTTGACCACGTGGAAGACATGGTGATGGTAGCTAAGTGACTGGAAGCATTACCCGCTATCCAACCAACAACCATTTCACACTGCTCTGGCTGTAATAGTGGTGTGCTGCTGTCCCCTAGAAACTGGGACAGGAAGGTCGAGCGAGAAGATATTTTGGTATTTATTGTTGCCCACTTTCACCTTGGCCATGGCTTTGTCCTCTGCATGCACCATTATCATCACATCCACTTCCCGTCCCTTGCCCCTTGCCTTGCCCATTTTAAATGGACTACTGCACTGAAATGCTCAACACAAATATATTTATTAATAGCAAAATAATATCTGATCAGTATGCTGCAAATCTACGATTTTTCAAACTCAAACACCAGGCAGGCCTCAACCTGACATAACAGACTGTATTCAATTTTGGGGGGCTTTTTTGTGAAGTTATTTTATGCAAAATAGTGCTGTTTATAAGTAGAGTAACAGACAGCAAAAAAAGTGGTCCTCCGGCCTACAATAACCAAACTTGGAGCACACAGATATATGAGGGTTCTCAAGGAAATACCACACTGGCAAGTATGTGGCCTTTTAATTTTTTTATGCTAAATAGTGCTGTATATAATTTCAGTAACAGACAGCAAAAAAAGTGGTCCTCTGGCCTACAAAGGCCAAACTTGGAGCACGCTGATATATGAGGGCTCTCACGGAAATGCAACATGGGCAAATATGTGGCCTTTTTACATTTTTTTTAGGCTAAATAGTGCTGTATATAATTTGAGTAGCATACAGAAAAAAAAGTGGTCCTCCAGCCTATATATACTAGTTTCCTTGATAGGGCTTGATCCAGGGAACTAGTCTGATTGCCGTATGTGGAGTCGGGAAGGAATTTTTTTCTCCAATGTGGAGCTTACTCTTTGCCACATGTTTTTTTTGTTGCCTTCCCCTGGATCAACATAGTACGGCATGTTAAGGCATGTTAGGTTAGGCTATGAGTTGAACTAGATGGACTTAAAGTCTTCCTTCAACCTTAATAACTATGTTAATAACTATGTTACAATGACCAAACTTGGAGCACACAGATATATGAGGGCTGTCACGGAAATTCCACACTGGCAAATATGTGGCCTTTTTATATTTTTTATGCTAAATAGTGTTGTATATAATTACAGTATCAGACAGCAAAAAAAGTGGTACACCGGCCCACAATGACCAAACATGGAGCAGCAGATATATGAGAGCTCTCACTGAAATACCACACTGGCAAATATGTGGCCTTTTTATATTTTTTTTCTGCTAAATAGTGCTGTATATAATTAGAGTAGCAGACAGCAAAAACAGTGGCAAAACGGCCTAAAATGCAAAAACTTGGAGCATGCAGATATATGAGGCCTTTTTTGGTGAATTTAAAACACCAAAAAAAGTGCCACAAGGCTAGCACACACACAACTATGCTACGTATGCCTGACAATCTATGATTTTTAAACAGGCCTCAGTCTGACAGAACACACTGTATATTTTTTTTGGGGGGGTGAATTTTGTTGGAAAAAAATGCAACTAGGTATATAGTAAAGAAACTGCAGCAGCAGACAGTTATGGAGCTTTGGGAGGGATGCAGTGAGAGCAATGGATGCACATACAGTGTCTGCATGCCTTGCACTGATGTAGATATGCTGTGCCCTACCTACCTAGCGCTGCAATATCGGGACCCATGAATTAGCCCTAAAAAGGACTATTGGTTTCTCAGGAGTTGTGGATTTAAGAGTTGCAGACCTACACTACCTCTAAAAACCACGATTCTGACCCTATCTCGGCAGCAGCTCTCCCTATTCTTGCTGAATCCGGAGCAGAATGTGGCAAGCAGGGTGGCGCTAGGTCTGTTATACTCGGGATGATATAGTGTCCCACTGCTAGACCACAACAAAGATGGCTGCGGCATTTCATGGCCTGGCAGACAATCCCTGCATCGTGATTGGGTCTCTAAAGTCCACAAAAAATGCTGGGTAGATACACCAGTTACCCCCGAATAATCCCGGAAATGCTCGGTGCTCGCTAAGGCTGGTTTCACACTTGCGTTTTGATCTGCAGCGTTTTTTAAAAAAATGCAGGTGGTGAAAAAATGCATGTAAAGGCATGCAAACGCTGTGTTTTTTAGACACATGCGTTTTTGCATGCAGAAAAAAAACGCGGCGTTTTGCCGCGTTTACATGCGTTTTTTCCTGCGTTTGCGTTTTTGAAACGCAGGCTGAGAAGTGTGTGACAGCTGCCAATCATCAAAATCAACTAGAAAACCCACTATTAATAGAATTAGCTAGGGTTAGGGTTAGGGTTAGGATCCCTAGGGTTAGGGTTAGGGGTAGCTTTTTATTAGAAGAATGTCCTGGTCACCAGGTCACTGATAAGCCACCCCCCACCATCAAGGTGATAAAGGGATCCAAACCCTAACCCTAACCCTTACCCTAACCCTAGGGATACAAAACCTAACCCTACCCCTAACCCTACCCCTAACCCTACCCCTAACCCTAACCATAACCCTTGGGATCCTAACCCTAACCCTAACCCTACCCCTAACCCTAACCATAACCCTAGGGATCCTAACCCTAACCCTAACCCTAAGGGTTAGGGTTAGGATCCCTAGGGTTAGGGTTAGGATTCCTAGGGTTACTAGGGATCCTAACCCTAACCCTAACCATTACCCTAGGGATCCTAACCTTAACCCTAACCCTAACCCTAAGGGTTAGGATCCTAACCCTAACCCTAAGGGTTAGGGTTAGGATCCCTAGGGTTAGGGTTAGGGTTAGGATCCCTAGGGTTACTAGGGATCCTAACCTTAGGGATAGGGTTAGGGTTAGGGTTAGGATCCCTAGTAACCCAAGGGTTAGAGTTAGGGTTAGGGTTAGGGTTTTCTTGTTTTTTGTGTGTTTTCTTGTGTTTTTCTATAGAAACGCATGCAAACGCATGTGCTTAAAAACGCATGCGTTTACATAGACAGCAATACATTTTTTTGCTGCGAATAAACACATGCATTTTTTTGCGGCAAAAAAACGCCGCTAAAAATTACTACAGGTTGCATTTCTGCAACTGAACGCACGCGTCAAAAAACGCATGCGTTGCCAAAAACATGTCAAAACGCATGCTAAAAAACGCATGCGTTTTTAATCTTAAGTTTAGAAAAAAAACGCATGCATTTTTTAGCGCTAAAACGCAGCGTCCAAAAATGGAGGTGTGAAACCAGCCTAAGTACACCGAGCATAGTGATACTCGGGCGAGTAACGAGTAGTGGCGAGCATGTTTGCTCATCACTAATACTCCATGGTGGCCTGCTTCAACTTTTTTTATTTATCTGGAAGGAATGCTATGTACCTATGAGGCTTTGCACCCTCTAATTACTTTTGCCATTTTTACTATTTTCTCTATATACTGTATATGTTTATAGGTGCTTCTCACAAAATTAGAATATCATCAAAAAGTTAATTTAATTCAGTTCTTCAATCAAAATTGAAACTCATACATTGTATAGAGTCATTAATAACAGAGTGATCTATTTCAAGTGTTTATTTCTGTTAATGTTGATGATTATGGCTCACAGCCATTTAAAACCCAGAAGCGATTTTCTCAGTAAGTTAGAATAATTAACAAAAACACCTGCAAAGGCTTCCTAAGCATTTAACAATGTCCCTTACTCTGTCTCAGAAGGCTCTACAATCATGGGGAAGACTGCTGACTTGACAGATGTCCAGAAGGCAGTCATTGACACACTCCACAAGGAAATTTCATTTTGCATTTCTGTGGGAAATCAAGGTCCCAGAGTGTGGAGGAAGAGTGGAGAGGCACACAATCCAAGCTGCTTGAGGTCTAGTGTGAAGTTTCCACAATCAGTGAAGGTTTGGAGAGCTATGTCATCTGCTGGTGTATGTCCACTGTGTTTTAACAAGACCAAAGTCAGCGCAGTCAATTACCAGGAAATTTTAGAGCACTTCATGCTTCCCTTTGCTGACAAGCTTTTTATAGAAGGAAATTTCTTTCTCCAACAAGAGTTGGCACTTGCCGACAAGACCAAAAGTCCCAATACCTGGTTTAAAAACAACAGTATCACTGTGCTTGATTGGCCAGCAAACTCGCCTGACCTTAACCCCATGGAAAATCTATGGGGTATTGTCAAGAGGAAGATGAGAGACACCAGACCCAACAATGCAGATGAGCTGAAGTCTGCTATCAAAGCAACCTGGGCTTCCATAAAACTTCAGCAGTGCTACAGGCTGATTGCTTCCATGCTTCCATTGATGCAGTAATTGATGCAAAAGGAGCCCCGGCCAAGTATTGAGTGCATTTACTAAACATACATCTCAGTAGGCCAACATTTCGGATTTTAAAATCATTTTTCAAGCTGGTGCTATAAAATATTCTAATTTACTGAGACAATGACCTTTTGGTTCTCATTGGCTGTAAGCCATAATCAGTATATATATATATATATATATATATATATATATATATATATATATATATATATATATATATACATATACACTCACCGGCCACTTTATTAGGTACACCTGTCCAACTTCTTGTTAACACTTAATTTCTAATCAGCCAATCACATGGCGGCAACTCAGTGCATTTAGGCATGTAGACATGGTCAAGACAATCTCCTGCAGTTCAAACCGAGCATCAGTATGGGGAAGAAAGGTGATTTGAGTGCCTTTGAACGTGGCATGGTTGTTGGTGCCAGAAGGGCTGGTCTGAGTATTTCAGAAACTGCTGATCTACTGGGATTTTCACGCACAACCATCTCTAGGGTTTACAGAGAATGGTCCGAAAAAGAAAAAAAATCCAGTGAGCGGCAGTTCTGTGGGCGGAAATGCCTTGTTGATGCCAGAGGTCAGAGGAGAATGGGCAGACTGGTTCGAGCTGATAGAAATGCAACAGTGACTCAAATCGCCACCCGTTACTACCAAGGTAGGCCTAAGAGCATCTCTGAACGCACAGTGCATCGAACTTTGAGGCAGATGGGCTACAACAGCAGAAGACCACACCGGGTACCACTCCTTTCAGCTAAGAACAGGAAACTGAGGCTACAATTTGTACAAGCTCATCGAAATTGGACAGTAGAAGATTGGAAAAACGTTGCTTGGTCTGATGAGTCTCGATTTCTGCTGCGACATTCGGATGGTAGGGTCAGAATTTGGCGTAAACAACATGAAAGCATGGATCCATCCTGCCTTGTATGGAGCATCTTTGGGATGTGCAGCCGACAAATCTGCGGCAACTGTGTGATGCCATCATGTCAATATGGACCAAAATCTCTGAGGAATGCTTCCAGCACCTTGTTGAATCTATGCCACGAAGAATTGAGGCAGTTCTGAAGGCAAAAGGGGGTCCAACCCGTTACTAGCATGGTGTACCTAATAAAGTGGCCGGTGAGTGTATATATATATATATATATATATATATATATATATATATATGTATATATATATATATATATATATGTATGCATTAGACATGTTTTATAAAGATATGTCTGCACATTTTTGGCAAATCTGCCAATTTGCAATTCAAATGTTACAATTGAATTAAATCTCTGTATATTCTGTCATAAAAATCAAACTATTTTGCACCTGAAATTAGTTTTTCTCTGCTGTCACAGCATTGTCTTAACATGATCCTTCCAGCTGAGTACCATCTGTTAGTTCATAAGCAATGTACTTAACATGCGTTCCTATTCTTAAATGCTTTTGCTTGGAAGGTAAAGGTTTTAACATCCCTTTCAAAACACATCTGTAGTTTATATGCGCAGTGCAGAAGACTTATATAAGATGTAATTGGACAATTCAGTGATTAAGGTCCTGAAAGGAAAGCAATGAAGCTTTGACAAACATTTAGTACATTTTTTTTTCACTTTTTATTTAACTATAAACTTAAAAAGATTTAAAAAAAATTGCAGAACGAGCGTCCCAAAACAAATAATATTATCAATTAGTTTATTACTAACGTCTAATACAAAACCTTTGCAAAACATCTTATTGATGTAGACAATTTTTTTCGTGTATTTTATTTTTCCTCCCTTTCTCAAAGGGTCATAATTATTATTTTTTTGTTATTTGTGTAAAAAGTTTTACTTTTGAAAGACACTATTCACTAAATATTATTTACATAAAAAATAGCCAAAAATCCAAGTGGCGTGAAATGGTAAAACAAAAAGCAGCCTAATCACTTTTTTTATTACCTTAACCCCAAGGGACCAGTTCTTTGATAAGGAGTGTTTTATTGTCCTCTGAATGGGGTCTGGTTCTGTTGTATCTGCTGTACTTCTCTCTCAGAAGTCCTGTAAAATGCAAAAATGAGAATCTAATTCCCAAAGGACTCTGGATTACAAACCCAATTCTTCATACCTACAATACCCATTATACACAAAACCTGTGTCACAGGACTTCCGAGAGATTAAGGAATCATCTTTTGCATGTCTGCTACAGCATAAAGAGTAAAGTCCAAGGGCAATTTGAAACTCTGAGGAAAACCCTTATAGAAGACACATAGCAAAAATTACAACAATACTACAACAAACTACGGACCCTTCTTATTCATAACAAGGAAAAGAAACTGCACAGATTGCGCCTCAATTCAGGACTCTATGCAAACAGATACAAAACAAAGCCAAAACCTGACAACTTGGACAACCACTCCATTCCAGACACAAAAGCATAACTGTGTCATTAATCTCTCAGATGATAAACCCAACAAAGTGGAGCTGGCCATGCTTTCCAGAGGACTCTCATTTTCTCCTACTCAGGCCCTGAAAACTGAATTCTGCAGTGATATTTTTCATGGGACTGCGCCTAAGGGAATATTTCAATGATACAGAAGATTCAGAACCCACCTGGATTGAAGGAAAAGGGATCCTAACAACCAAGAAGAGGTCAGACTGGACACCTCCACCATGATTCAACCCTCATTTGGATAACTATATAGACTCCTTCAGACATTTGATAAAATCCACCATCATAGACACTAACAGGACACAAGCATCCAACATCAGTGCCCAGGAGAGAAAGGCCATACAGTCTCTGAAAACCAACAAAGAAATCATCATCAAACTGGCTGACAAGGGAGGTGCAATAGTCTTGATGAACACATCAGACTATATGAAGGAAGCAAACAGACAACTTATGGACACACGCTACTACAAAAAATTGGAGTCGGATCCTACAGAGGACTATTACAAGGAACTAAACAAGTTGGTATCTTGTCTGCCCGACGAATCCATCAGAGCCAATGACCTGATACCAGAAAGTCCAAGAACAGTGACATTCTACATGCTTTCCAAAATCCACAAATCTGGAATTCCAGGAAGACCAATTATTTCATGTGTGGGCAGTGCACCCTTACTGAGCAGGTATCTGGATGGGTAGAGGGTATTCTTAAACCCCTGGTAAAGGATACACCCAGCTTCATTCAGGACACAACTGATCTACTGAATAAACTATCAGCAATATGTCCTCTGCCAGAAGGAACCATCCTGACCATCATGGATGCGGTATCTTTGTACTCCAATATCCCACACCAAGATGAATTAAATGTCTGCAAATTCTTCCTGGAAAACACAGGGACTGAAGCGGATTTTGTGTTGAAACTTAAAAAATTCATCCTCACCCACAATTACTTTGAATTTGACAAGAAGATCTATCTACAGGAGACTGGCACAGCAATGTGAAGTAAAATGGCCCCACAGTATGCAAATCTTTTTATGGCCAAGCTTGAAAGTGACTTTTTGTCCTCATGTCCCATCAGGCCTCTAGCCTACTACTGCTACATTGATGATATTTTAATCATCTGGACGGAGTCTGAGTCACAGCTAAAGACGTTCCATGAACAGTTTAATCAATTTCATTCTACCATCAACTTGACACTCAACTACTCCTGTACTGAAATTAACTTTTTGGACACCATCATTAAGCTGCAGAACAATAAAATAGAGACATCCCTGTATCAGAAGCCAATTAACTGTCCAACATACCTTAAATGGGACAGTTTCCATCCAAAACACATAAAAACTCTATTGTCTACAGCCAAGCCATCAGATACAATCGTATATGTTCCAACCAAATGGACAGGGATGAACACCTTGGTCACCTCAGAAAGACCTTTTTCAATCAGGGCTACCATCCAAGAACAATTGAAAACCAGATTACAAGAGCCACCAGAAAATCAGGGAATCACCTGCTACATTACAAAGCTAAAGAAGAAAATAACCGGGTGCCTCTAGTAGTCACCTACATTCCAAATCTGGAGGTGCTAAGGGGAGCTGCATGGAAATTACAACCTTTACTACAAAAGATGCCCGATTGCAATCCATTTTTCCAGACCCCCCACTACTGTGTTTTAGGCAGCCCCCAAATATAAGAAGCATCATTGTCAGAAGCTCCCTGTCCTCTCCAACAGCAGCAGGTACCTTTCCTTGCAATCAGAAAAAATGCAAAACCTGTCCATTTATAATGACCACGGACAAAGATCCCCAATTCACATCAGGACTGCAAGATATCAGGTACTTTCAGCTGCATCACTTCTAATGTGGTGTACCTAATCATTTGTACTAAATGTCCAACTGGGGTCTGTATGTGGGGGAGACAGGGCAAAAGCTTAGAAGAAGAATGAATTCTCACCGCCACACAATAATAGAAAAAAAAATGGATCTACCTGTGACATTTTTGTCTCTCGAATCATAACATTATGGACATAAAATTACTTGTATTAAAAGGTAGCTTCAAATCTAAGAGAGACAGAAGAGTATGGGAATATAAACTAATGACGACCTTTGACAGTCTTAGTGCAGGAATGAATGTGTCACATGGATTTGTGTCTTTTTACATCAACTAAGGAACTTGCCCCTTAGACTATGTGGGGTCATCACAACAGAACCAGACCCCAATCAGAGGACAATAAAATATTCCTTATCTAAGAACTGGCCCAATATTTATGGACGTAACTGTTTATCACTCATGGTAATTCTGCTTCATGTCACCTGTCTGATCCATGTTTTTTCTGTTTTTTTTCTGTGATGTCTTGTGCATAAATATGTGATTCTCCAGAATTTCTTTTAGTATATGCCTGATGAAGAGACCTGTGTAGTCTCGAAAGCTTGCAATTTGTTACCATCTTTTCAGTTAGCCATTAAAAGGTATCAACCACTGAGGACTCTCAATTCTAAATATTTTTCTATCCACTGGCTAACACGGTACCAAGATATTTATCTTTCCTGTGTGAAAAAATGAACATTTAACTTTTTTTCACAAAAAATACTTCAGATCCAATTTGTTTTATTTTAACAAGGGTAATAGGAGAAATTAGACCCCAATGGTTGTTGTACAATTTGTCCTGAGTACGCTGATACCCCATATATGTGGGTTACCCACTGCTTTGGCGCATGGCAGAGCTCAGAAGGGAAGGAGCGCCATTTGACATTTCGATTCAAAATTGGCTGGAATTGAGATAGGACGCCATGTCGCGTTTGGAGAGCCCCTGATGTACCTAAACAGTGGAAACTCCCCACAAGTGACACCATTTTGGAAAGTTGACCCCTGAAGGAACTTTTCGAGATGTGTGGTGAGCACTTTTAGCCCCCAAGTACTTCACAGAAGTTTATAAGGTAGAGCCGTAAAAATAAAAAATCATATTTTTTTCACAAAAATTATTTTTCTTCCACAATTTGTTATTTTCCCAAGGGTAACAGGAGAAAGTGGACCCCAAAAGTTGTTGTACAGTTTGTCCTGAGTATGCTGATGCCCCATATGTGGGGGTAACCCACTGTTTGAGCGCATGGAAGAGCTCGGATGGGAAGGAGAAACGTTTTACTTTTTCAATGCAAAATTGGCTGGAATTGAGATCAGATGCTATGTCGCATTTGGAGAGCCCCTGATGTGCTTAAACAGTGGAAAGCCCACACAATTTACCCCATTTTGGAAACTAGACCACCTAAGGAACTTATTTAGATGTGTGGTGTGCACTTATAACCCCCAATTGTGTCACTAAAGTTTATAATATAGAGCCGTGAAAATTAAAAAATCATTTTTTTCCACAATAATGATTTTTTCACCCCAAATTTTTTTATTTTCCCAAGGTAATCCAGAGAAATCGGATCCCAAAAGTTGTTGTGCAATTTGTCCTGAGTACGCAGATACCCCATATTTGAGGGGGAACCACCGTTTGGGTGCATGACAGAGCTTGGAAGAGAAGGAGCACTGTTTTGGAATGCAGACTTTGATGCAATGATCTGCGGGCGTCACGTTGCGTTTGCAGAGCCTCTAATGTATCTAAACAGTAGAAACCCCAACAAATGACCCCATATTGGAAACTATACCCCCAAAGAAACTTATCTAGATGTGTTCTGAGAACTTTTAACCCCCAAGTGTTTCACTAAAGTTTACAACGCAGAGCCGTGAAAATATAAAAATACAAAAATGATTTTTTTAGCCCCAGTTTTGTATTTTCACAAGTGTAACAGGAGAAATTGGACCCCAATACTATTTGTCCAATTTGTACTGAGTGCGCTGATACCCCATATGTGGGAGAAAACTACTGTTTGGGTACACGTCTGGGCTCGGAAGGGAAGACGTGTCGTTTTAGTATGCAGACTCTGATGGAATGGTCTGCGGGCGTCACTTTGTGTTTGAAGAGCCCCTAATGTAGCTAAACACTAGAAATCCCCACAAATGACCCCATATTGGAAACTAGACCCCCAAAGGAACTTATCTAGATGTATTATGAGATCTTTGAACCCCCAAGTGTTTCACTAAAGTGTATAACGCCGAGTCATGAAAATGAAAAAATATTTTTTTCCCATAAAAATGACTTTTTAGCCCCCATTTTTTTATTTTTCCAAGGGTAACAGGAGAAATTGGACCACAAACGTTGTTGCCCAGTTTGTCCTGAGTATGCTGATACTCCATATGTGGGGGTAAACCACTGTTTGGGTGCACGTCGGGCTCGGAAGGGAAGAAGTGGCATTTTGGAATGCAGACTTTGATGGAATGGTCTGTGGGCATCACGTTGTGTTTGCAGAGCCCCTGATGTGCCTAAACAGTGGAAACACCCCAATTCTAACTCCAATCCTAACCCAAACACACCCTTGACCATAATCCCATCCCTAACCACACCTCTGACCCCAACACACCCCTAACTCCAACACAGCCCTAATCCTCAACACACCCCTTACCCTAATCCCAACCCTAACCATAACCCTAACCACACCCCTAACCCTGACACACCCCTAACTCAACCGTAAACATTATCCAAACCCTAACCCCAACTCTAGCCCATACCCTAATCCTAACTTTAGCTCCAATCATAACCCTAACTTTAGCCCCAACCCTAACTTTAGCCCCAACCAAAACCTTAACTTTAGCCCCAACCCTAACACTAACCTTAAACCTAACGGGAAAATGGAAATAAATACGTTTTTTATTTTATTATTTTTCCCTAACTAAGGCAGTTATTAACTAAGGCGCTTATTATTGCAAAAAAATAGTTTTTCCGTCACCACATTTTGAGAGCTATAATTTTTCTATATTTTGGCCCACAATAGTCATGTGAGGTCTTGTTTTTTAGGGACGAGTTGATGTTTTTTATTGGTACCATTTTCGGGTATTTTATGATATTTTTTGATCGCTTTTTGTTTTGATTTTTGTTAGGCAGAATGAACAAAAACCAGCAATTCATGAATTTATTTTGGGTGGGCGTTTATACCGTTCCACGTTTGGTAAAATTGATGAAGCAGTTTTTTTTTGTTTTAGTTAGTACGATTACAGTGATATGTCATTTAGATCATTTTTCGTGTTTTGGAGCTTTTATACAATAAAAACTATTTTATATAAAAAATCATTATTTTTGCATCGCTTTATTCTGAGGGCTATAACTTTTTTTCTCACTGATGACGCTGTATGACGGCTCTTTTTCTGCGAAACAAGATGACGTTTTCAGCGGTACCATGTTTATTTATATCCGTCTTTTTGATCACGTGTTATTCTACTTTTTGTTCGGTGGTATGATGATAAAGCATTGTTTTTTGCTTCGTTTTTTATTTATTTTTTTACTGTTTAATTGAAGGGGTTAACTAGTGGGACAGTTTTATAGGTCGGGTCGTTACGGATGTGGCGATACTAAATATGTGCACTTTTATTGTTTTTTATTTGCATAAAGAAATGTTTTTATTGGAACAATATTTATTTTTTTTATTTATTTAGGAATTTTTTAGAAATATTTTTACATGGCGTGATTTTTTTTAACTCTTTTATATTGTCCATGGGTGAGACATTACTATATAGTGTCAGATTGCTGATATAACACTTTGCACAACATTGTGTCAGATCAGCGATCTGACAGGCAGTGCTGGCGGTTTGTCGTACCTGCTCTGAGAAGATGCTCGCAAGCCACCTCCCTGCAGAACCCCTGTGGCTATGTTGGATCCGGGGCCTGCAGGGAGGAGAACAGAGGAGACTCTCGGAACAATGCAATCTCATCGCATTGTTTCGGGGTTCTCAGGGAAGCACGCAGGGACCCCCCTTCCTGCACTATGCTTCCCTATGCCACCGGAACGCTGCGATCATGTTTGATCGCAGTGTTCTGGGGGTTTATGTGTCGGCAGTGGTCTGTGACTGCTCCTGGCACATAGTGACAGATGTCAGCTGTGATAATCAGCTGACACCTGGCCACGATCGGCCGCGCTCCCCCCCCCGTGAGCACGGCTGATTGCATATGACTTACTATCCCATCTGTGGTCCTACGGGCCCAGGCCACCTTGACAGGATAGTACGTCTAATGTCGGAAAGGGGTTCATGGCATAAAATATTTCCAAAGTTTGAACAACATTTTTTAAACCTCATAGCATTTATATTTCTCCATGACGCTTGTTTTTTTGTGCAGTGAGCTGCAGTTCGTATAGGTTCCATATTGGAGTGAATGCAATATTTTGATTGTTTTAAATTGCATTTTTAAGAGAAGGTAAAGTGACCAAAATGTGAATATTGGAGAAATGGTGAAAAAACTATGCAAACAAATAAAACCACTAAACTTCAAAAACATAAAAAAAAATGCTCAGGAAACGACCCCCCAAAAAACCCGCTGAAAAAAATGTTTCAGATATAATGGTGCCCCTTCCCAGACTGAGAATACCCACCACTTTCGGTCCGCTTTAGCTTGGCTGGTTGTCAAAAATGTGGGACACCCCACGCTGTTTTTTTTTTTTTTAAAGCGTTTAAACTCCTCTATTTTTGATAACCAGCCAAGATATCTCAGACAGCTGAGGGCTGCATCCCACAGCTGTTAGTTTTGACTGTCCTGGTTAGCAAAAACAGGGGGAACTCCATGCTATTTTTTTATTTTATTTATTTGTTGCACAGGAGCCGATTAATGAATCCTCTTCTATATATATAATTGTCTAAGGGTTTTTCTGCCTGTCTGTCATCTGTCTGTCTGTCTGTCCTGGAAATCCCGCGTCTCTGATTGGTCGAGGCCGCCTGGGCCTCGACCAATCAGCGATGGGCACAGTATCAACGTAGATGTCATAATGGTTGCCATGGCGACGATGATGTCATAAAGGTTGCCTTGACCAATCAGCGACGGGCTGTTGTAAATTCCGTTCTTGGGCTCCATCCTGTGGTTACTAATGGTATTTTTGGGAATTCTGCTCTTGGGCTCCCTCTGGTGGTTTCGAGTGGAACTTAGCAGCTGCTTTCACTAATCGGTTCCCTGGCCTTGTTATTTAACTGGGCTTTTGGCTGTAGTTGATGCGAGTTGTCAATGTTTTTCCTGTGGATTCAGTTCTTTCCTGGAAGTTCTCTGTTGGCCAGTCCATTTCAGCTTAAGATAAGTTCTGCTAGTTTTTGGGTGTTTCCCTGCTTATGACCTTCTGTTCAGTTTAAGTTATGTCTCTTTTGTCCAGCTTGTCATTATGAAATATTCCGGCTAGTTGGAAGCTCTGGGATTGCAGATTTGCCCCTCCACACCGTGAGTCGGTGTGGAGGTTATTTTTGTAAACTCTGCGTGGGCATTTAGTTTTTATACTGACCGCACAGTAGCCTTTTCTATCTCTGTCTATTTAGATAGTATTGGCCTCCTTTGTTAAAATCTAGTTTCATTTCTGAGTTTGTCATTTCCCTCTCCACTCACCGTCAATATTTGTGGAGGGCTATCTTCCTTTGGGGGTTTCTCTGAGGCGAGATAGTTTTCCGTTTCCATCTTCAGGGGTAGCTAGTTCTTAGGCTGTGAAGAGGCATCTAGGCAGAGATAGGAACGCTCCACGGCTATTTCTAGTGTTGGTGTTAGGAGTAGGGATTGCGGTCAGTAAAGCTACCACCTCCTCAGAGCTTGTACATTATTTGTTTTACCCACCAGGTCATTTCAGTGCTGCTTCGTAATCACTTGGTCATATCAGTGATTTCTGTCTGTGGAGCTGCCACCTCCTCTGAGCTTGTCCATGATTGGTTTTACCCACCAGGTCATCTCAGTACCGCTCCGTAACCACCAGGTCATAACAGTACAGCTGGCCCACAATGTGTTAAATGCATCTCAAAAGAGGAAAGAGAAAGTTCTGAGTCATTGTTTTTTTTTCTTGTTGCTTGTTTCGTCTTTTTTCTTCCCCTTGATTTTTGGATGGTTCAGGAGCTTGGTGCTGATATGGAGGTTCAGGGTCTGTCTGCGCGTGTTGATCATCTCGCTGCAAGGGTACAGAGTATCCTAGACTATGTTGTTCAAACTCCTGTTTCTGAGCCTAGAATTCCTATCCCTGATTTGTTTTCTGGGGATAGATCTAAGTTCTTGAACTTTAAAAATAATTGCAGATTGTTTTTTGCTCTGAGACCCCGTTCCTCTGGTGACCCCATTCAGCAGGTGAAGATTGTTATTTCTCTGCTGCGTGGCGACCCGCAGGATTGGGCATTCTCCCTTGAGCCAGGGAATCCTGCATTGCTCAATGTAGATTCATTTTTTCAAGCACTTGGATTGCTTTATGACGAACCCAATTCTGTGGATCAGGCAGAAAAAAATTTGCTGGCTCTGTGTCAGGGTCAGGAAGCAGCAGAGATATATTGCCAGAAATTTAGAAAGTGGTCTGTGCTTACAAAATGGAATGAGGATGCCCTGGCGGCTATTTTCAGAAAGGGTCTTTCTGAAGCCCTTAAAGATGTTATGGTGGGGTTTCCCACGCCTGCTGGTTTGAACGAATCAATGTCTCTGGCCATTCAGATTGATCGGCGCCTACGTGAACGTAAGGTAGTGCACCATATGGCGGTGTCCTCTGGGCAGAGTTCTGAGCCTATGCAATGTCAAGAATTTTGACGAGAGCAGAACGGCAGGAGTTCAGACGTCAGAATGGGCTGTGTTTTTACTGTGGTGACGCTACTCATGCTATCTCTGACTGCCCGAAGCGAACTAAGAGGGTTGCTAGGTCGGTTACCATCAGTACTGTACAGCCTAAATTTCTCTTGTCTATTACCCTGATTTGCTCATTGTCGTCCTTTTCTGTAATGGCATTTGTGGATTCTGGCGCTGCCCTGAACTTAATGGACCTAGAATTTGCCAAGCGCTGCGGTTTTTCCTTGGAGCCTTTGCAGAGTCCGATTCCCTTGAGGGGGATTGATGCTATGCCATTGGCCAAGAATAAACCTCAGTACTGGACACAGTTAGCCATGAACATGGCTCCAGCACATCAGGAAAATATTCGCTTTTTGGTGTTGCATAATTTGCATGATGTGGTTGTGCTGGGGTTTCCATGGTTACAGGTACATAATCCAGTGCTGGATTGGAAATCTATGTCTGTGACTAGTTGGGGTTGTCAGGGGATACATAGTGACATTCCTCTGATGTCAATTTCCTCGTCCCCTTCTTCTTAAGTTCCTGAGTTTTTGTCGGATTTCCAGGATATATTTGAGGAGCCTAAATCCAGTCCTCTGCCTCCTCATAGGGACTGTGATTGCGCTATTAATTTGATTCCTGGCTGTAAGTTCCCTAAGGGTCGACTTTTCAATCTGTCAGTGCCAGAGCATGCCGCTATGCGGACTTATGTAAAGGAGTCCTTGGAGAAGGGGCATATTCGCCCATCTTCGTCACCGTTGGGGGGTTCTTTTTTGTTGCCAAGATGGATGGCTCCTTGAGGCCCTGTATAGATTATCGCCTTCTCAATAAGATCACGGTCAAATTCCAGTACCCTTTGCCTTTGCTCTCTGATTTGTTTGCTCAGATTAAAGGGGCTAGCCGGTTTACCAAGATTGACCTTCGAGGGGCGTATAATCTGGTCCGCATCAAACAGGGTGATGAATGGAAAACAGCATTTAATACGCCCGAAGGCCATTTTGAATATCTTGTGATGCCTTTCGGGCTCTCTAATGCTCCATCTGTTTTTCAGTCCTTTATGCATGATATTTTCCGGGAGTATCTGGATAAATTTATGATTGTATATTTGGATGATATTTTGTTTTTTTACGATGATTGGGAGTCTCATGTGAAGCAGGTCAGGATGGTATTTCAGATTCTTCGTGCTAATACTCTGTTTGTGATGGGGTCTAAGTGCCTTTTTGGAGTTCAGAAGGTTTCTTTTCTGGGGTTCATTTTTTCTCCCTCGGCTATTGAAATGGACCCTGTTAAGGTCCAAGCTATTGACTATGATTGGACTCAACCCACATCTGTGAAGAGCCTTCAGAAATTTTTGGGCTTTGCTAATTTTTATCGCCACTTCATTGCTAATTTTTCTACTGTGGTTAAACCTCTGACCGATTTGACCAAGAAAGGTGCAGATGTGGTGAATTGTTCCTCTGTGGCTGTGGAGGCCTTTCAGGAGCTTAAGCGTCGTTTTACTTCTGCCCCTGTGTTGCGTCAGCCAGATGTTTCTCTCCCTTTTCAGGTTGAGGTTGACCTTTCTGAGATTGGGGCAGGAGCTGTTCTGTCTCAGAGAAGTTCTGATGGCTCTGTGTTGAAGCCGTGTGCTTTCTTCTCCAGAAAGTTTTCGCCTGCTGAGCGTAATTATGATGTCGGCAATCGGGAGTTGTTGGCTATGAAGTGGGCATTCGAGGAGTGGCGACATTGGCTTGAGGGAGCCAAGCATCGTCTTGTGGTCTTGACCGATCATAAGAATTTGATTTACCTTGAGTCAGCCAAGCGGTTGAATCCTAGACAGGCTCGGTGGTCTTTATTTTTCTCCCGTTTTGATTTTGTGGTCTCGTATCTTCCGGGATCTAAGAATGTGAAGGCTGATGCCCTGTCTAGGAGTTTTTGCCTGATTCTCCGGGAGTCCGTGAGCCGGCTGGTATTCTCAAGGAGGGGGTGATTCTTTCTGCTATCTCCCCTGATTTGCGGCGGGTGCTTCAGAAGTTTCAGGCTGATAGACCCGACCGCTGTCCTGTGGGGAAATTGTTTGTTTCTGATAGATGGACTAGTAAGGTGATTTCTGAGATTCATTGTTCGGTGTTGGCTGGTCATCCCGGGATCTTTGGTACCAGAGATTTGGTTGCCAGGTCCTTTTGGTGGCCTTCTTTGTCACGGGATGTGCATTCCTTCGTGCAGTCCTGTGGGATCTGTGCCCAGGCTAAGCCCTGCTGTTCTCATGCTAGTGGGTTGCTTTTGCCTTTGCCTATCCCTGAGAGGCCCTGGATGCATATTTCCATGGATTTTATTTCTGATCTTCCTGTTTCTCAGAAGATGTCTGTCATCTGGGTGGTTTGTGACCAGTTTTCTAAAATGGTCCATTTGGTACCTTTGCCTAAGTTGCCTTCCTCCTCTGATTTGGTTCCTTTGTTTTTCCAGCATGTGGTTTGTTTGCATGGTATTCCGGAGAATATTGTGTCTGACAGAGGTACCCAGTTTGTTTCTAGGTTTTGGCGGTCCTTTTGTGTTAGAATGGGCATTAATTTGTCTTTTTCTTCGGCGTTTCACCCTCAGACAAATGGACAGACGGAGCGAACCAATCAGACCTTGGAAACCTATTTGAGATGCTT
Source organism: Ranitomeya variabilis (assembly GCF_051348905.1). Lineage (NCBI taxonomy): Eukaryota > Metazoa > Chordata > Amphibia > Anura > Dendrobatidae > Ranitomeya > Ranitomeya variabilis. The sequence goes on along the minus strand of NC_135237.1, from coordinate 297,718,069 downwards.
TGTGTCTGCTGATCAGGATGATTGGGTTACCTTCTTGCCATTGGCCGAGTTTGCCCTTAATAATCGGGCTAGTTCGGCTACTTTGGTTTCGCCTTTTTTTTGTAACTTTGGTTTTCATTCTCGCTTTTCTTCAGGACAGGTTGAGCCTTCAGACTGTCCTGGGGTAGATTCTGTGGTGGACAGGTTGCAGCGGATTTGGACTCATGTGGTGGACAATTTAACATTGTCTCAGAAAAAGGCTCAACATTTTGCTAACCGCCGTCGGTGCGTTGGTCCCCGGCTTCGGGTTGGGGATTTGGTCTGGTTGTCTTCGCGTCATGTTCCTATGAAGGTCTCTTCCCCTAAGTTCAAACCTCGTTTTATTGGTCCTAATAGGATTTCAGAAATTATCAATCCGGTGTCTTTTCGTTTGGCCCTTCCAGCTTCCTTTTCCATTCATAATGTGTTCCATAGATCTTTGTTGCGGAGATATGTGGTGCCCATGGTTCCCTCCGTTGACCCTCCTGCTCCGGTGTTGGTTGAGGGGGAGCTGGAATATGTGGTGTGTTATGATCTGGTGGTAGGATCTCAAGACTGACCTGACACATATAACCAGAATGATAGGACAAGTTCTGGGGATGTGGAAGCTATACTGACCGCATCCAACACACTAAAGGCAGCCGTGGAGCGTTACCTAAAAACCTAGATGCCTCTTCACAGCCTGAGAAACTGACTGCCCCTAGAGAGAAAGCAAAGACCTCACTTGCCTCAGAGAAATAACCCCAAAGTTATAGACAGCCCCCCACAAATAATAACGGTGAGTTAAGGGGAAAATACAAACGTAGAAATGAAACAGGTTTAGCAAATGAGGCCCGCTAACACTAGATAGACAGAAAATAGATAGGAATCTGTGCGGTCAGTACAAAAACTATCAAAAATAAACCACGCAGAGGATACAAGAACCCCCACACCGACTCACGATGTGAGGGGCGCCCTCTGCATCCCAGAACTAACCAGCAAGCAAAAAATCACATAAAAGCGAGCTGGACTGAACTCATCATATACAGAGAAACATTTTCAAGGAAATAATGAGCAAAATGAACAAGCAAACTTAGCTTCTCCAGCAGGAGACTGGTCACAAGGAATATTCAGGAGAGTTCAGAATCAGGACTGAATACACCGACAGCAGGCAACAAATGAAGGTCCAGGTGAGTTAAATAGGCCCAGCATAGAAGGAAATGAAGCAGCTGGGCCCAGCCATATCGCTAAAGGCCACCAGAGGGAGCCCAAGAACAAAGTCAAACAGTACCACTCATGACCACAGGAGGGAGCCCGAGAACGGAATTCACAACAGTTGTGGAGAAGATTTTGGATTCTCGTCTTTCAAGGCTGAAACTTCAGTATCTGGTCAAGTGGAAGGGTTATGGCCAGGAGGATAACTCTTGGGTTTTTGCCTCCGATGTCCATGCTGCCGATTTGGTATGTGCTTTTCATTTGGCTCGTCCCGATCGGCCTGGGGGCTCTGGTGAGGGTTCGGTGACCCCTCCTCAAGGGGGGGTACTGTTGTGAATTCCGTTCTTGGGCTCCATCCTGTGGTTACTAATGGTATTTTTGGGACTTCTGCTCTTGGGCTCCCTCTGGTGGTTTTGAGTGGAACTTAGCAGCTGCTTTCACTAATCGGTTCCCTGGCCTTGTTATTTAACTGGGCTTTTGGCTGTAGTTGATGCGAGCTGTCAATGTTTTTCCTGTGGATTCAGTTCTTTCCTGGAAGTTCTCTGTTGGCCAGTCCATTTCAGCTTAAGATAAGTCTGCTAGTTTTTGGGTGTTTCCCTGCTTATGACCTTCTGTTCAGTTTAAGTTATGTCTCTTTTGTCCAGCTTGTCATTATGAAATATTCCGGCTAGTTGGAAGCTCTGGGGTCGCAGATTTGCCCCTCCACACCGTGAGTCGGTGTGGAGGTTATTTTTGTAAACTCTGCGTGGACATTTAGTTTTTATACTGACCGCACAGTAGCCTTTTCTATCTCTGTCTATTTAGATAGTATTGGCCTCCTTTGCTAAAATCTAGTTTCATTTCTGAGTTTGTCATTTCCCTCTCCACTCACCGTCAATATTTGTGGGGGGCTATCTTCCTTTGGGGGTTTCTCTGACGTGAGATAGTTTTCCGTTTCCATCTTCAGGGGTAGCTAGTTCTTAGGCTGTGAAGAGGCGTCTAGGCAGAGATAGGAACGCTCCACGGCTATTTCTAGTGTTGGTGTTAGGAGTAGGGATTGCGGTCAGTAAAGCTACCACCTCCTCAGAGCTTGTACATTATTTGTTTTACCCACCAGGTCATTTCAGTGCTGCTTCGTAATCACTAGGTCATATCAGTGATTTCGGTCTGTGAAGCTGCCACCTCCTCTGAGCTTGTCCATGATTGGTTTTACCCACCAGGTCATCTCAGTACCGCTCCGTAAACACCAGGTCATAACATGGGCACAGTCTGCCGCGAATTCTGGAATCATCATTGTCCATATACTACGGGGACATGCATATTCTAGAATACTCGTTGCGGTGATGCGCCCTCTGCTGGATGTCCTCATATGAATTCGAGCGTGGGAACTTTTCCAAGGCTCCAGTTCATGAGGACATCCAGCAGAGGGCAGATCACTGCAACTCAAGGTAAATACAGATCACCCAGCTTTCCTTTCAGTACCCGGGGTTTACAGGCACGAGCGAGTGCTTTAGCACAGCTCCTGGCTGTAAAATGATTTAACCCCTTCAGATGGATTTACTTCATGGGACGTGACAGATTATCAGAAGGTATGTATATTGTTGGTTTATTATTTTTCAGAGCGAGGGTCTTCAGGTGGATTGAGAGAGCAATAAAATATTACAACAACCTGTGTGTTTATTTCATTAAAATACTTTTTAATAATGTGTGTGTGTTTTTTTAACCCTTTCATACAATTGGATTAAAAATGGATAGGTGTCATAATTGACGCCTCTCCATTATTAATCTGGCTTAATGTCACCTTACAATAGCAAGGTGACATTAACCCTTCATTACCCCATATCCCACCACTACACGGTAGTGGGAAGAGAGTGGCCAAGTGCCAGAATAGGCACATCTTCCAGATGTGCCTTTTCTGGGGTGGCTGGGGGCACATGTTTGTAGCCAGGGGGGGGGGGGCAATAACCATGGACCCTCTCTAGGCTATTAATATCTGCCCTCAGTCACTGGCTTTACCACTCTGGCGGAGAAAATTGCGCGGGAGCCCACGCCAATTTTTCCCGCCATTTAACCCTTTATTTTAGCAGCTACGGCACTCAAATTTTGCACATACATACTACTAACATTAGTAGTGTGGAATATGCAAAAAAAAGGGACATGAGATGGTTTACTGTATGTAAACCATGTCTCATATCCTGTTGGGTTTGTGAAGGAGAAATGAAAAGCCGGCAATTGAATTACCGGCTTTTCACTAACACCGCTGCGAATTTCTCGCAAGTCACACTGCTGGTCTCTGTGGAATCCATATTTTTCTCGCCCCCATAGACTTTCATTGGCGATTTTTTTGCGCAATACGGTGACAAACGCAGCATGCTGCGATTTTCTACGGCCGTACAAGACCGTATATTACGGATGCGTAATATACGGCAGATAGGAGCTGGGCCATAGAGATTCATTGGGCATTGTGTAATGCGTATTTTACGGACGTAGTTTATGCGCTCATATGTCCGTAAAACTCGCTAGTGTGAGGCCGGCCTTAGAGCCTGTGTTTCTCGTGCTGTCATACAGATGACAGTCTGGAAAACACTGAGTGTTCAGGCTGCCAAACCTGAACAGTTACATGGACTTCTGTTATGACCCCAGTGGACAGGGTCTCAGAGGAACGTGTAAGTCTGCAAGATACCAAAATCCAGCTCATAGGGCTGTGGCAACTGGGTTGACCAAATAGCTACTCCTAACGCCAACACTAGAAGTAGCCGGGGATCATGCCTACGGTGATCGCTAGATGACTCGCGCCAGCCGGAGAATCTAACTACCCCTAGGAGAAGAAAACAAAGACCTCTCTTGCCTCCAGAGAAAGGGACCCCAAAGCAAGATACAAGCCCCCCACAAATAATAACGGTGAGGTAAGAGGAAATGACAAACACAGAAATGAACCAGGTTCAGCAAAGAGAGGCCAGCTTACTAATAGCAGAATATAGCAAGATAACTTATCTGGTCAACAAAAACCCTATAAAAATCCACGCTGGAGATTCAAGAACCCCCGAACCGTCTAACGGTCCGGGGGGAGAACACCAGCCCCCTAGAGCTTCCAGCAAAGGTCAGGATACAGATAGGAACAAGCTGGACAAAAATACCAAACAAAACAAAAGCAAAAAGCAAAGAAGCAGACTTAGCTTGAAAAACAGGAACCAGGATCAGAGGACAAGAGCACAACAGATTAGCTCTGATTTCAACGATGCCAGGCATTGAACTGAAGGTCCAGGGAGCTTATATAGCAACGCCCCTGAACTAACGGCCCAGGTGAGGATATAGAAAAAGACAGACGCTCCAGAGTCAAATCACTAATGACCACTAGAGGGAGCAAAAAGCAAAATCACAACAGTACCCCCCCTTAGTGAGGGGTCACCGAACCCTCACCACGACCACCAGGGCGATCAGGATGAGCGGCGTGAAAGGCACGAACTAAATCGGCCGCATGAACATCAGAGGCGACCACCCAGGAATTATCTTCCTGACCATAGCCCTTCCACTTGACCAGGTACTGAAGCCTCCGCCTGGAGAGACGAGAATCCAAGATCTTCTCCACCACGTACTCCAACTCGCCCTCAACCAACACCGGAGCAGGAGGCTCAGCAGAAGGAACCACAGGCACAACGTACTGCCGCAACAAGGACCTATGAAACACGTTGTGGATAGCAAACGACACAGGAAGATCCAGGCGAAAGGATACAGGATTAAGAATTTCCAATATCTTGTAAGGACCAATAAAACGAAGTTTAAATTTGGGAGAGGAAACCTTCATAGGAACAAAGCGGGAAGAAAGCCACACCAAATCCCCAACACGTAGTCGGGGACCCACACCGCGGCGGCGGTTGGCAAAGCGCTGAGCCCTCTCCTGTGACAACTTCAAGTTGTCCACCACAAGATTCCAAATCCGCTGCAACCTATCCACCACAGAATCCACCCCAGGGCAGTCAGAAGGTTCCACATGACCCGAAGAAAAACGAGGGTGGAAACCAGAGTTGCAGAAAAACGGCGAAACCAAGGTGGCGGAACTAGCCCGATTATTAAGGGCAAACTCAGCTAACGGCAAGAAGGTCACCCAATCATCCTGATCAGCAGAGACAAAACACCTCAAATAAGCCTCCAAAGTCTGATTAGTTCGCTCCGTCTGTCCATTAGTCTGAGGATGGAAAGCAGACGAAAACGACAAGTCAATGCCCATCCTACTACAAAAGGATCGCCAGAATCTGGAAACGAACTGGGATCCTCTGTCTGACACAATATTCTCAGGGATGCCGTGCAAACGAACCACGTTCTGGAAAAACACAGGAACCAGATCGGAAGAGGAAGGCAGCTTAGGCAAAGGAACCAAATGGACCATCTTGGAGAAGCGATCACATATCACCCAGATAACAGACATGCCCTGAGACACCGGAAGATCAGAAATGAAATCCATGGAGATATGTGTCCAAGGTCTCTTAGGGACAGGCAAGGGCAAGAGCAACCCGCTGGCACGAGAACAGCAAGGCTTAGCTCGAGCACAAGTCCCACAGGACTGTACAAATGACCGCACATCCCTAGACAAGGAAGGCCACCAAAAGGATCTGGCCACCAGATCTCTGGTGCCAAAAATTCCTGGGTGACCTGCCAAAACCGAGGAATGAACCTCGGAAATGACTCTGCTGGTCCACTTATCAGGCACAAACAGTCTGTCAGGTGGACAAGAATCAGGCCTATCAGCCTGAAATCTCTGCAACACACGTCGCAGATCTGGAGAAATAGCTGACAAGATAATACCATCCTTAAGAATACCAACAGGTTCAGCAACTCCAGGAGCATCAGGCACAAAGCTCCTGGAAAGAGCATCGGCCTTCACATTCTTTGAACCTGGTAAATACGAGACAACAAAGTCAAAACGGGAGAAAAACAATGACCAGCGGGCCTGTCTAGGATTCAGGCGTTTAGCAGACTCGAGATACATCAGATTTTTGTGATCAGTCAAGACCACCACACGATGCTTAGCACCCTCGAGCCAATGACGCCACTCCTCAAATGCCCATTTCATGGCCAACAACTCCCGATTGCCCACATCATAATTTCGCTCCGCAGGCGAAAACTTCCTAGAGAAAAAGGCGCAAGGTCTCATAACAGAGCAACCAGGGCCTCTCTGCGACAAAACGGCCCCTGCTCCAATCTCTGAAGCATCCACCTCAACTTGAAAGGGAAGCGAGACATCAGGCTGGCACAAAACAGGCGCCGAAGTAAACCGACGTTTCAACTCCTGGAAAGCCTCCACGGCAGCAGGAGCCCAATTAACCACATCGGAGCCCTTCTTGGTCATATCCGTCAAAGGTTTCACAATGCTAGAAAAGTTAGCGATAAAACGACGGTAGAAGTTAGCGAAACCCAAGAACTTCTGAAGACTCTTAACTGATGAGGGCTGAGTCCAATCAAGAATAGCTCGGACCTTGACTGGGTCCATCTCCACAGCAGAAGGGGAAAAAATGAACCCCAAAAAGGGAACCTTCTGTACACCAAAAAGACACTTTGAGCCCTTGACAAACAAAGAATTTTCACGCAAAATTTTAAAGACCATCCTGACCTGCTCCACATGCGAGTCCCAATTATCAGAAAAAAACAGAATATCATCCAGATAAACGATCAGAAATTTATCCAGATAGTTCCGGAAAATGTCATGCATAAAGGACTGAAAAACTGAAGGGGCATTAGAGAGCCCAAAAGGCATCACCAAGTACTCAAAATGACCTTCGGGCGTATTGAATGCGGTTTTCCATTCATCCCCTTGCTTAATGCGCACAAGGTTGTACGCACCACGAAGGTCTATCTTGGTAAACCACTTGGCACCTTTAATCCGGGCAAACAAGTCAGACAACAGCGGCAAAGGATACTGAAATTTGACAGTGATCTTATTTAAAAGCCGATAGTCAATACAAGGCCTCAAAGATCCGTCCTTTTTAGCCACAAAAAAGAATCCCGCACCAAGAGGGGAAGAAGACGGACGGATGTGTCCTTTCTCCAGAGACTCCTTGATATATGAACGCATAGCGGTATGTTCAGGTATCGACAGATTAAACTGTCTTCCCTTAGGAAATTTACTGCCTGGAATCAAATCTATAGCACAGTCACATTCCCTATGAGGAGGCAATGCACTGGACCTGGACTCGCTAAAGACATCCTGATAATCAGACAAGTACTCCGGAACTTCCGAAGGCGTAGAAGAAGCAATAGACACAGGCAGGGAATCCTCATGAATACCACGACAGCCCCAACTAGACACTGACATAGCCTTCCAGTCAAGCACTGGATTATGGGTCTGTAACCATGGCAGCCCCAAAACAACCAAATCATGCATTTTATGTAGAACGAGAAAACGTATCACCTCGCGGTGTTCAGGAGTCATGCACATGGTAACCTGTGTCCAATACTGCGGCTTATTTTCTGCCAATGGCGTAGCATCAATACCCCTAAGAGGGATAGGATTTTCTAATGGTTCAAGAATAAAACCACAGCGCTTAGCAAATGAGAGATCCATAAGACTCAGGGCAGCACCTGAATCTACAAACGCCATGACAGGATAAGATGACAGTGAGCAAATCAAAGTTACAGACAGAATAAACTTAGGATGCAAATTACCAACGGTGACAGGACTAACAACCTTAGATATACGTTTAGAGCATGCTGAGATAACATGTGTAGAATCACCACAGTAGTAGCACAAGCCATTCCGGCGTCTATGAATTTTCCTCTCATTTCTAGTCAGGATTCTATCACATTGCATCAAATCAGGTGTCCGTTCAGACAACACCATGAGGGAATTTGCGGTTTTTCTATCACATTGCATCACATCAGGTGTCTGTTCAGACAACAACATGAGGGAATTTGCGGTTTTGCGCTCCCGCAACCGCCGGTCAATTTGAATAGCCAGGGACATGGTATCATTCAGACCTGTGGGAATGGGAAAACCCACCATAACATTCTTAATGGCCTCAGAAAGGCCATTTCTAAAATTAGCGGCCAGTGCACACTCGTTCCAATGTGTCAGCACGGACCATTTCCGAAATTTTTGGCAATACACCTCAGCCTCGTCCTGGCCCTGAGACATAGCCAGCAAGGCTTTCTCTGTCTGAATCTCAAGATTGGGTTCCTCATAAAGTAAACCGAGCGCCAGAAAAAACGCATCAATATCAGCCAATGCCGGATCTCCTGGCGCCAACGAAAAAGCCCAATCCTGAGGGTCACCCCGTAAGAATGAAATAACAATTTTTACTTGTTGAGCAGAGTCTCCAGACGAACAAGGTTTCAGGGACAAAAATAATTTACAATTATTCCTGAAATTCCTAAACTTAAATCGGTCTCCTGAAAACAGTTCAGGAATCGGAATCTTGGGTTCAGACCTAGGATTTCTGGTAACATAATCTTGTATACCCTGCACACGAGCGGCAAGCCGGTCCACACTTGTAATCAAGGTCTGGACATTCATGTCTGCAGCAAGCTTAAGCCACTCTGAGGTAAAGGGGAAAAGAAAAGAAAAAAAAAAAAAATGAGAGAGGAAAAAAAAAACTCAAAATTTTCTTTCTTATAATCCCACTTCTGCAATGCATTAAACATTTAATACTGGCCTGGCATACTGTTATGACCCCAGTGGACAGGGTCTCAGAGGAACGTGTAAGTCTGCAAGATACCAAAATCCAGCTCATAGGGCTGTGGCAACTGGGTTGACCAAATAGCTACTCCTAACGCCAACACTAGAAGTAGCCGGGGATCATGCCTACGGTGATCGCTAGATGACTCGCGCCAGCCGGAGAATCTAACTACCCCTAGGAGAAGAAAACAAAGACCTCTCTTGCCTCCAGAGAAAGGGACCCCAAAGCAAGATACAAGCCCCCACAAATAATAACGGTGAGGTAAGAGGAAATGACAAACACAGAAATGAACCAGGTTCAGCAAAGAGAGGCCAGCTTACTAATAGCAGAATATAGCAAGATAACTTATCTGGTCAACAAAAACCCTATAAAAATCCACGCTGGAGATTCAAGAACCCCCGAACCGTCTAACGGTCCGGGGGGAGAACACCAGCCCCCTAGAGCTTCCAGCAAAGGTCAGGATACAGATAGGAACAAGCTGGACAAAAATACCAAACAAAACAAAAGCAAAAAGCAAAGAAGCAGACTTAGCTTGAAAAACAGGAACCAGGATCAGAGGACAAGAGCACAACAGATTAGCTCTGATTTCAACGATGCCAGGCATTGAACTGAAGGTCCAGGGAGCTTATATAGCAACGCCCCTGAACTAACGGCCCAGGTGAGGATATAGAAAAAGACAGACGCTCCAGAGTCAAATCACTAATGACCACTAGAGGGAGCAAAAAGCAAAATCACAACAGACTTCAGGGAGAAGTCGATGTTTCGGGACTGTGCACGGACACTAGGTGTTCGGTACGGACCTCAAACTTTATCGTTCAGGTACTCCTATCACTATCCATTAATTCTGCAGATGAAGAAAAACAATGTGAAGCAAACAGTCATTTTTGTTTCCTTAGTACATGGTGTGAGATTAGAAAAAACGTCTTCAATAAAATGTCACCCACCTTATTACCATCTCCATCTGTTCTCCGCAGCAGAGCTTGTGATTGGAGTAATATTATACATAGGTTAACATAGGTTAAAAATAGTGTTCTGTTTAGGAGTTAGATTATTAGGAAATAGTAAAACCGGATCAATTTTTAAAGATTCTCTTTCTAACATTTATTGAAAACAATATACAGTTCAATCACAGGAGATTTTTGCTGTCCACATTTTGAACTGCAATCATCTGAGCACAATGCTAAACAGAAGCTCTGCTCCACTGAGAACCTTATAATCCCATTATTACTTAGATTCCCCTTGATTTTGAGCAACAGATACTTGAAGACATGCAGTTTATTATCTTCTCTAGTGCTGTGCAGATCATCAGTCTGTTCCAGCTCCCTTGTGACAGATACATATTGATATATTTTGCTGAAACTCATACTTAGAATAGTAATACAATAACCGCTTTCCTGCAAGTATTTTCATCAGAAATTCTCTGCCTTCTTATTGCACGATATCCACAGACAATCTTGCTTGAGAACAGCACAGCATAATAACGCACCTGTAGCTCAATAACAGTTGAACAGCTGTAGCATGCCTAGAGAGTACGTGCATGTGCCAATTTACTTCCTTATAACACGAGTATATCTTTCTTTTTATCAGCATACACATGACACTTGGAGTGGAGAAGCAGTATACTCTGTGAAGTTGTGCCAAAAGGGAATATATCTGTGTAACTATGTAAGTACATTGCTCATGTGATGTATATATATTATATTTGTTAGGCATGTCATTATGTCCCTTAACAGATTATCATTATTTTTGTGATTTATAGCATCATGTTCTATATTACATACCATCCTCTCTTATTCCATATAAACTTACATGAATGCTGATTGTTCATCTTTTTCGATGGAGGAGGCTAAGAGGACTGGTGCTTTGGTCAGATGCTGCTCTATCAGCAGTCAATTTATTTTATATCTATCAAGAGAGGACTCTATGTAGAAAAGAGAAGGCAATGAAAATGCCAAAAATATTGAGAATACGCTAAGAAATGGACGGTGCTATATATAATAAGTAATGATACTATATAATAATGGGGCAATACTGTACATAACACAATAGGATGACACATAGCAAGAGTCCACCCCATATATAACAAGTGTGAATGATACATAATAAAGTCCCCCATACTGGACCCCTTCCTGGGATAATGTCTCCCAATCTGATCTCCTTCCTGTTATAATGTCCCCCATCAGGGTCCCCTTCCTGGTATAATGTCCTCCTTCCTGGACTCTTCTTGGTATAATGTCCCCCACCCTGGTCCCCTTTCTGATATAATGTGCTCAAACCTGGTATATATGCCCAAAATCATGGTATAATGTGCTCCAACCTGGTATATATGTCCTCAATCCAGGCATAATCCCCCAAATGCTGATATAATGTGCCCCTCCAGGTATATATATACCCATCCAAATATTTATATCCCTTATTCTTGCATAAATGTCTCCCATCCTTTTATACATGTCCACTTAATGGTATATACAGGTATATATGTGATCCATCGAGATTATTGTGCCCCATCCAGGTATACAAGTGCCTAATCCTAATATATATGTCCTCCACCCTGGTATACATGTGCCATATCATGGAATGCATGTTCTGCATCCTTATATAATGTGCCCCATCCTGGTATAATGGGCTCCATTGTAGTATATATGTCCCCCATACAGTTATACATGTCCCCCAACCTCATATACATGTCCCTCATCATGGTATATATATGACCCATCTTTTTATAATGTTGCCCATCCTGACAAAAATGTCCTCCATCCTCGTATATATATCCCCCATTCTGGTATAATGTGCCCATCTTGGTATAATGTGCCCAATCCTCGTATATATGTGTCACATCCTGGTATAATGTGCTCTATCCTGGGCCCTTTCTTGGGATAATGTGCCCCAATCTGGTATATATTCCCCACATCCTGGTATAAATGTCCCCACACATGTATATGTCCAGGTACACATGTGCCCCATGCTTGTATAATGTTTATCATTCTGGTAAAATGTGCCCCATCCTATCATAAATGTCCCCATCCAGGAATACACAGCTCTGGCAAAAATTAAGAGACCACTGCAAAATGTTCAGTTTGTCTGATTTTTGTCTTTATAGGTATTTTTTGAGTAAAATGTAAATTGTTCTTGTAGACTATAAACTTCTGATAACATGTCTCCGAATTTCCAAGCAATAAATTTTGTATTTTTTTGAAAAAATGGTCAAATGTAAAAAAACCCCAGGGCTTTAAGACCCCAATAATGCAAAGAAAACAAGTTCATAATCATTTAGAAACAACAATGCTAATGTTTTAACTCAGGAAGAGTTCAAAAATCAATATTTTGTGGAATAACCATGATTTTTAATCACAGTTTTCATGTGTCTTGGCATACTTTCCACCAGTCTTTCATACTGCTTCTGGTGTAAAAATTTAAGCAGTTCTTCTTTGTTTGATGGCTTGTGACTATCCATCATCCTCTTGATTACATTCCAGAGGTATTCAATAGGGTTCAGGTCTGGAGATTGGGCTGCCCATCACAGGGTTTTGATGTCTTGGTCTCTTAATTTTTGCCAAAGCTGTATGTGCACCATCCTTGTATAATATGCCTCATCCAGGTATCTATGTCCTCTATCATGGTATACATGTCCGTCATCCTGATAGTTATATCCCCCATCTAGGTATATATGTCTCCCATCCTGGTATATTGTGCCCATCCTGGTATAATGTGCCCCATACTGGTATATAGGTTCCCCATCCTGGTATAATGTAGCCCATCCAGTTATATATTTATATATGTCCCCCATCCTCGTATAAATGTATCCCTGCCTGGTACAGTTAGCCCCATCCAGGTATGTATGCTTGTCCCTTTCCTGGTATAATGTGCCCCATTCTGTCATATATGTCCCCCATCAAGGTACATATGTCCTCCATTCTGATGTACATGACTCATATCAAGGTATATACAGCTCTGGCAAAAATTAAGAGACCACTGCAAAATGTTAAGTTTATCTGATTTTTCTCTTTTTAGGTTTATTTTTGAGTAAAACTTAAATTGCTCTTTTATTCCATAAACTTCTGCCAACATGTCACCAAATTTCCAAGCAATGAATTTTGTATTTTTTTTCTGACAAAGAATAATAGTCAAAATAAAAAAAAAAAAAAAAAAAAACCCCAGTGCTTTCAGACCTCAAATAATGCAAAGAAAACAAGTTCTTAATCATTTAGAAACAACAATACTGATTTTTTTTAACTCAGAAAGAGTTCAGAAATCAATATTTTGTGGAATAACCATGATTGTTAATCACAGCTTTCACGCGTCTTCACATGCTTGCCACCAGTCTTTCACACTGCTTCTGGCGCAAAAAATTAAGCAGTTCTTCTTCTTTGATGGCTTGTAACTATCCATCATCCTCTTGATTATATTCCAGAGGTTTTCAATGTGGTTTAGGTCTGGAGATTGGGCTGCACATGACAGGGTTTTGATGTGGTGGTCTCTTAATTTTTGCCAGAGCTGTATATCCCCCATCCTCATATACATGTCCCTCATATAATGTGCCCCATCCTAGTGTAATGTATTACATCCTGGTATAATGAGCCCTATCTTGGTACATACTGTATGTCCCCAATCTTGGTATGATGTGCCCCATCCAGGTATATATATAGCTCCCATCCTGGTATATTAGTCCCCCATCCTGGTATAATGTGCCCGAAACAGTTATATATGTGCCCCATCCTCATCCATCTGCCCTCCATCCTGATATAATGTGCCCCATCCAGGTATATATGCCCCACATTCTGCTATAAAGTGCCCTGTTTTGTAACATTAAAAACAAACAATACTATTCACCTGCCCCCACACTCCAATGCCTCGTGGGGTCCTCTTTTACAACCAGCACGGGAGTCATGGTGCATGCCGTCACTTCTTGGACATCCAGCTAAAGTAGCCCCCTCCACCTGTTGGCTCCAATGCAGGTGCACTGATGATATATCCATCCCAGCTCCTTCCCCATCCTGTCCAGCTCCCAGCAACTTTGGTACAGCTGGGAAAGACTGGCATGAAAACTCCAAAAATTGCAACTCAACATTGTGTAAAAAAAATTGCGACTTTTCAAATTATTTTAAATGTTTTGATGAATCAGGGCCATCATGTCTACTATGGAGAGCCATTCCTTTCAAAGAGCTGCATATGATTCAGTCAGGATACTTCAAAATATCTGTGTACATAAGGCTACAGGGCATGGTGAATATTCTTCATCATATTGCAGGCTTGTTATAGACTCTAACACTGACCTAAACACTTTCCATCTGAGGCAATGATCGGCTTTGCATTTTTTCCCCCAAAAGCCATGAAGTTATTTTTCCATTGACAGTCGCATGAGGGCATATTCCTTCATAGTTTTAAGATTCAATGAAGACATAAGTTAACACAAAGAAAGGTAAAAACTCCATGATGCCGATTACACAACAATAGGAAGAAAATTCCATCCTGGCCTCATTTTATTGGGGGTGAAATAACTGCATAATATCAAGTGAGATGACAATTATTCTTGGATAACATGTGAAATAAAATGACTATGTATACCTGCATCCCACATGATCTAGGAGCATTTGCTTATATTGCCTACACAAGTATTTGTCCTCCATTCAAGATCTTAAAGTGTTAATTGTTATGGATTTCTGTTACCTACTAATGCATCATTTTGTTTAGCGGCAAGTGTTTTTTTTTACAATTGGTGCCTCTATGTGCCTCAATGTCTTTCATAATATTTAATCATGGTGGGATGAAAGAAACATATTTTCTGAGTGTAATCTCATTGCTTAGGATTTGGCGTAGTAGGGCCATAAACAATGCAGGAAACAATAGGAGTTATATCAGCAGCTGTATTACACCTGGTGGAGTACAATGAAAAATAATGCCTGCAGCATATGCTTGCAGTAATAGAGGGAATCCATTTTTGGATCTTTTACTTACAGAACATAAAACAAGGACAACAACACAACAGAGACATGTTCTTTTCCACAAAATATTGCTAGAAAATTATTCTTCAAGTAAGATCTTGCCTGGCTAGGCGTAGTAATACAGGTAATCCTGTTAAAGAACATATATGTGCTAGGTGGAAATGTTCAAGTTATGCAAACTACATAAAACAATAAGGTAACATGTCACAAAAGAAATAGATGGAAATTCCTCAATTGGATATTAAATGAAGCCAAAGTAATGTACAGTTTAATGTTTTCATTAATATAACAAAATGGGGAATGCTCTAAAAACTATCCCAGTTTATATTAGGCCACAGGTGAGAACGCTGGAGAGGCCAGCAGAGGTCAAGGTGTCGCCATGTTTGTGTAGCCCTGCATTGTTCATAGGAATCCTATATATATCAATGGATCAAATGGACAAATCTGGTGGATCTGAAGGTGATAACCTGTTAGCCTAGCGATATTACTGTCTGACCCCAATTAAAAATGGGGCTAACAAGATGTATATAAGGTCAGAAAAGCATGCTTCAACACCATGCTACATCCATTTATCTAACCTCCTGATGAGCCCTGTGGTGAAACGCGTAGAGGTCACATGACATGTATCGGATAAGTACCCCTCTGATTTGATTATCATGCGTTATTCTACATCTCACTAATACATCGAAGCATGGTCTATATTCTATCTACTTGATTTCTGAATATCATTTAACATTGTATTGGAATATCTGGTTATACTTACAGATGTTTAATCAGTGGAGAGTTTGATATTGCATATTTTATTTGATCATTTGTATTATATTGGCACCCACATGCCCTCTGTCTCCACATATTGCATTTTTTCAACCCTTGGGCTATTGGTTTATTAGGGCCTTTGAGGGATAGCCATCGTGGAGCGGGGGTGCCATATCCGCTGACAAGTAGGATGCCAACCTCCGGCGTAGGTTCAGTACAGAGGGGTCTTTTGTATTTGGTATTTATCTCTTTTCATCACTGTGCATGACAGGTTACTATCCCTGACCATATATTCATCTTCTTCCCCCCTTTTTTTCGCTGTCCCTTCAGCAATTAGTGTGACTGTGTTGTCCTCTTTGGACATCCTGGGTGTATATTGATCACTTACAAGGAGGGACGCACAGGACATCAGGATCAGCCATCGTTGAGCAGGGGCGCCATTCTCGTAATTTTCAATAGGGTGCCAACCTCCGCTGGTAGGTAGGGGTTAGTTTCAGGGATCATTGTTAGGGTGGACCTAGTATGCACTTTTTGTATGGTGTGTGTTATTATGTGTTGTTTGTCTCCTCTTTATGATTTATTAATAAAGTTAAACATTTTTATATGTCTTTAATGAGGTTTTTTATGATAATGACATTGTCTCCTTTCCCAGATTAGTAACATCAGCCTCCAAAATTACGTGGGAGGCCACACCACTTTTTAAAATTAACTCTTAATTTTACACAGGAAGGACACAGTGGGTGCTGATTAAATCTCCTATTATTGTTGCCTGGTCACTCTGATCACAGGGAGACCAGGTGACAATGAGAGCTTCAGCAGCCAGCACTATGGAACAGTAGGAACTGTACCACTTTTTCCCAGGCACCGGTTCATATCATACTAATGACACACAGATGTCATTCATGTGTCATCATCGTGCATGTGTGCGGCACACATTTTGTACATGATGCACATAAAAAACTGACACATAAGGACACAAAAAACAGATATGTGAAGATTTCTTAGGTGAGTGTGCCCCAAAACTCACCTGAAAATGCTTCCAGAACATGCGCAAAAGAAAGAAAATAAGCATTTATAAGTAAAAATTCCTTGTTACCCATATGTTGAGTCTTTTGAGCACACTTTAGCCACTTAAAGTTTCCAAGGATACCAAACAAGTTAAAGAAGTGATCTGACTGTTCTTCAAGTGGTTTCTGCTCTGAAGTCACTCAGCATTTCACACTAAATGTCAATGGGGGGATCAAAATGTGCATGTTAAGTGTTTTGCCAATGTTTTTGTTTGAAAAACCTCAAACGTAATCTTTATTGCTGAGTGGCGGTTAAAAAAACACCTAGAAATAGCCTATAAATGTGATGCCTTCAAAACACTGAAAGATGACTTAAAAAATGTCAGTGGTCAAAATTGCTGAAAAAGTGCTCAGGAAATATTAACCCCTTCATGACCCAGCCTACTTTTACTTTAATGACCTGGCCGTTTTTTGCAATTCTCACCAGTGTCCTTTTATGAGGTAATAACTCAGGAACGCTTCAATGGATCCTAGCAGTTCTGAGAACATTTTTTCATGACATATTGGGCATCATGTTAGTGGTAAATTTAGGTCAATAATTTTTGTGTTTATTTGTGAAAAAAATGGAAATTTGGCGAAAATTTTGAAAATTTCGCAATTTTCAAATTTTGATTTTTTATTCTGTTAAACGAGAGAGTTATGTGTCACAAAATAGTTAATAAATAACATTACCCACATGTCTACTTTACATCAGCACAATTTTGGAAACAAAATTTTTTTTTGCTAGGAAGTTACAAGGGTTAAAATTTGACCAGCGATTTCTCATTTTTACAACAAAATTTACAAAACCATTTTTTAGGGACCACCTCACATTTGAAGTCAGTTTGAGGGGTCTATATGGCTGAAAATACCCAAAAGTGACACCATTCTAAAAAGTGCACCCCTCAAGGTACTCAAAACCACATTCAAGAAGTTTATTAACCCTTCAGGTGCTTCACAGCAGCAGAAGCATCATGAAAGGAAAAAATTAACATTTAACTTTTTAGTCACAAAAATGATATTTAGCAACAATTTTTTTATTTTCCCAAGGGTAAAAACAGAAACTGGACCCCAAAAGTTATTGCACAATTTGTCATGAGTATGCCAATACCCCATATGTGGGGGGGGGGCACTGTTTGGGCGCAGGACAGGCTCCAATCTTTAGCGGACACCATGTCGCGTTTGGAGAGCCCCTGTGTGCCTAAACATTGGAGCTCCCCCACAATTGACCCATTTTGGAAACTAGACCCCCAAAGGAGCTTATATAGATGCATAGTGAGCACTTTGAACCCCTAACTGCTTCACAAATTGATCCGTAAAAATGAAAAAGTACTTTTTTTTCACAAAAAATTTCTTTTATCCTCAATTTTTTCATTTTCACATGGGCAACAGGATAAAATGGATCCTAAAATGTGTTGGGCAATTTCTCCTGAGTACACCGATACCTCATATGTGGTCACGAACCACTGTTTGTGCACACGGCAAGGCTCGGAAGGGAAGGAGCGCCATTTGACTTTTGAATGAAAAATTAGCTCCAATCATTAGCGGATACCATGTTGTGTTTGGAGAGCCCCTGTGTGCCTAAACATTGGAGCTCCCCCACATGTGACCCCATTTTGGAAACTAGACCCACAAGGAACTTATCTAGATGCATAGTGAAGACTTTGAACCCCCAGGTGCTTCACAAATTGATCCATAAAAGTGAAAAAGTACTTTTTTTTCCACAAAAAATTATTTTAGCCTCAATTTTTTCATTTCCACATGGGCAACAGGATAAAATGGATCTTAAAATTTATTGGTAAATTTCTCCTGAGTACACTGATATCTCACATGTGGGGGTAAACCACTGTTTGGGCACATGGCAGGGCTCGGAAGGGAAGGAGCGCCATTTGACTTTTTGAATGAAAAATTAGCTCCAATCGTTAGCGGACACCATGTCGCGTTTGGAGAGCCCCTGTGTGCCTAAACATTGGAACTCCCCCATATGTGACCCCATTTTGGAAACTAGACCTCCCATGGTACTAATCTAGATGTGTGGTGACCACTTTAAACCCTCAAGTGATTCACAGAAGTTTATAACGTTGAGCCGTGAAAATAAAAAAATATTTTTTTTTCCTCAAAAATTATTATTTAGCCCGCAATTTTTTATTTTAACAAGAGTAACAGGAGAAATTGGACCCAAAAAGTTGTGGTCCAGTTTCTCCTGAGTACACTGATACCCCATATGTGGGGGTAAACCACTGTTTGGGCACACGTCGGGGCTCGGAAGGGAAGTAGTGACTTTTGAAATGCAGACTTTGATGGAATGGTCTTTGGGCGTCATGTTGCGTTTGCAGAGCTCCTGATGTGCCTAAACAGTAGAAACCCCCCACAAGTGACCCCATTTTGGAAACTGGACCCCCCCAATGAACTTATCTATATATGTGGTGAGCACTTTGAACCCCCCAAGTGCTTCACAGAAGTTTACAACGCAAAGCGGTGAAAAGAAAAAATCATTTTTCTTTCCTCAAAAATGATGTTTTAGCAAGCAATTTTTTTATTTTCACAAGGGTAACAGGAGAAATTGGACCCCGAAAGTTGTTGTCCAGTTTGTCCTGAGTATGATAATACCCCATATGTGGGGGGGAACCACTGTTTGGGCACACGTCAGGGCTCGGAAGGGAAGTAATGACGTTTTGGAAAGCAGACTTTGATGGAATGGTCTGAGGGCATCATGTTACGTTTGCAGAGCCCCTGATAAGCCTAAACAGTAGAAACCCCCCACAAGTGACCCCATTTTGGAAACTAGACCCCCCAAGGAACTTATCTAGATACAGTATGTGGTGAGCACTTTGAAACCCAAGTGCTTCACAGAAGTTTATAACGCAGAGCCATGAAAATAAAAAATCACTTTTCTTTCCTCAAAAATGAAGTTTAGCAAGCAATTTTTTACTTTCACAAGGGGAACAGGACAAATTGGACCCTAATAGTTGTTGCCCAGTTTGTCCTGAGTACACTGATACCCCATACGTGGGGGTAAACCACTGTTTGGGCACACGTTGGGGCTCGGAAGGTAAGTAGTGACTTTTGAAATGCAGACTTTAATGGAATGGTCTGCAGGCGTCACGTTGCATTTGCAGAGTCCCTGATGTGCCTAAACAGTAGAAATCCCCCCCAAGTGACCCCATTTTGGAAACTAGACCCCCCAAGGAACTTATCTAGATATGGGGTGAGCACTTTGAACCCCCAAGTGCTTCACAGAAGTTTACAACGCAGAGCCGTGAAAATAAAAAAATAATTTTTCTTTCCTCAAAAATGATGTTTTAGCAAGCAATTTTTTATTTTCACAAGGGTAACAGGAGAAATTGGACCCCAGTAATTGTTGCTCAGTTTGTTCTGAGTACACTGATACCCTATATTTGGGGGGTAAATCACTGATTGGGCACACGTCGGGGCTCGGAAAGGAAGTAGTGACTTTTGAAATGCAGACTTTGATGGAATGGTCTGCGGGCGTCACGTTGCGTTTGCAGAGCCACTGATGTGCCTAAACAGTAGAAACCCCCCACAAGTGAACCCATTTTGGAAACTAGACTTCCCATAGAACTTTTCTAGATGTGTGGTGAGCACTTTAACCCCCCAAGTGCTTCACAGAAGTTTATAACGCAGAGCCATGAAAATAAAAAATAATTTTTGAGGAATGAAAAATTATGTTGTAGCAAGCAATTTTTAATTTTTGCAAGGGTAACAGGAAAAATTGGACCCCAGAAATTATTGCCCAGTTTGTACTGAGTATGCTGGTACCCCATATGTGGGGGTAAACCACTGTTTGGGCACACGTTGGGGCTCGGAAGGGAGGGAGCTCCATTTGACTTTTTGATCAATTTTTTTTTTTGAAGATTGGCTGGAATCAATGGTGGCACCATGTTGCGTTTGGAGACCCCTGATGTGCCTAAAAAGTGGAAACCCCTCAATTCTAACTCCAACACTAACCCCAACACACCTCTAACCCTAATCTCAACTCTAGCCATAACCCTAATCACAACCCTAACCCCAACACACCCCTAACCACAACCCTAACCCCAACACACCCCTAACCCTAATCTCAACCCTAACCCTAATCCTAACCCTAATCCCAACCCTAACCACAACACACCACTAACCCTAACCATAACCCTAACCACAAGCCTAATCTTAACTAGTGTTGAGCGATACCGTCCGATACTTGAAAGTATCGGTATCGGAAAGTATCGGCCGATACTGGCAAAGTATCGGATCCAATCCGATACCGATACCCGATACCAATACAAGTCAATGGGACTCAAGTATCGGACGGTATTCCTGATGGTTCCCAGGGTCTGAAGGAGAGGAAACTCTCCTTCAGGCCCTGGGATCCATATTAATGTGTAAAAGAAAGAATTAAAATAAAAAATATTGCTATACTCACCTCTCCGACGCAGCCTGGACCTCAACGAGGGAACCGGCAGCGTTGTTTGCTTAAAATTCGCGCTTTTCCTTCCTTACGTGAAGTCCCGGCTTGTGATTGGTCGCGTGCCGCCCATGTGGCCGCGACGCGACCAATCACAGCAAGCCGTGACGTAATTTTAGGTCCTTCAGGATTTTAAAATCCTGAAGGACCTAAAATTACGTCACGGCTTGCTGTGATTGGTCGCGTCGCGGCCACATGGGCGACGCGACCAATCACAAGCCGGGACGTCACGGGAGGCAGGACACGCGCACATTTTAAAATGCGCGCGTGTCCAGCCTCCCGTGATGTCACGGCTTGTGATTGGTCGCGTCGCCCATGTGACCGCGACGCGACCAATCACAAGCCAGAACGTAATTTTAAAATCCTGAAGGACCTAAAATTACGTCACGGCTTGCTGTGATTGGTCGCGTCGCGGCCACATGGGCGGCACGCGACCAATCACAAGCCGGGACTTCACGTAAGGAAGTAAACGCGCAAATTTTAAGCAAACAACGCTGCCGGTTCCCTCGCTGAGGTCCAGGCTGCGTCGGAGAGGTGAGTATAGCAATATTTTTTTATTTTAATTCTCTCTTTTACACATTTTTACATTAATGTTGTTTCGATACCGATACCCGATACCACAAAAGTATCGGATCTCGGTATCGGAATTCCGATACCCGCAAGTATCGGCCGATACCCGATACTTGCGGTATCGGAATGCTCAACACTAATCTTAACCCTATTTCCAACTCTAGCCCTAATTCCAACCCTAATTCTAATTCCAACCCTAGCCCTTAGGCTATGTGCCGACGTTGCGGATTCATGTGAGATTTTTCCGCACCATTTTTGAAAAATCCGCAAGTAAAAGGCACTGCGTTTAAACTGCGGAATAACTGCGGATTTCCAGTGTTTTTTGTGCGGATTTCACCTGCGGATTCCTATTGAGGAACAGGTGTAAAACGCTGCGGAATCCGCACAAAGAATTGACATGCTGCGGAAAATACAACACAGTGTTTCCGCGTGGTATTTTCCGCACCATGGGCACAGCGGATTTGGTTTTCCATAGGTTTACATGGTACTGTAAACCTGATGGAAAACTACTACGAATCGGCAGCGGCCAATCCACTGCGGATCCGCAGCCAAATCCGCACCGTGTGCACATAGCCTAATTCTAACCCTAACCCTAGTTCTAACCCTAATAATTATAACCCTAACCCTAGCCTTAACCCTAACCCTAACCCTAGCCCTAAACCTAGCCCTAACCCTAACCCTAAATCTAACCCTAACCCTAGTGGGAAAAAATATATTTTCTTTATTTTATTATTGTCCCTACCAATGGGGGTGATAAAGGGGGGGTTCATTTAATATTTTTTTTATTTTGATCACTGTGATATGTTTTATCACAGTGATCAAAATGTACCTGGAACGAATCTGCCGCATGCGCCCACCATTTTGGAAGATGGTGGCACCCATGGAGAATGCTCGGTAAGTATGAGGGGGTGGGATCGGAGCACGGGGGGTGGATCGGAGCACGGGGGTGGATCGGAGCACGGGGGAGTGGACAGGAGGACGGGGGAGCGGACAGGAGGATGGAGGGGAGTACGGGACAGAACGGAGGACTGGGGAGGAGATCGGTGGAGGTGGCGTGGGGCACATCAGGGTTTCCAGCCATGGCCTATGATATTGCAGCTTCGGCCATGGCTGGATTGTAATATTTCACCACTTTTCATAGGTGAAATATTACAAATTGCTCTGATTGGCTGTTTCACTTTCAACAGCCAATCAGAGCGATCGTAGCCGTGGGCGGCGAAGACACCCCCCTGGGCTGAAGTACCATTCCTCCTGTGTCATGTCGGACGCTGTTCAGACCAGGTCGTTCGACAGACAGCGGTAATTCTGCTTTTGACCACTATGCGCTCATTGGCGTCGGCTAGATTTTATCTAGCTGGTCCGGGGTTAATTCACCTGGTGCTCTGATTGGAAGCTGGGCCATGCCCACTGCCTTTAAATAGTTCTGAACATTGGGCGTCGCCGATTATAGCTTCTGTCTTGTGCGTTGTTATCTCGGTCTGGAGTGGTGAGCTAGTAGTTGGAGTATCGTTGCTGGTGGTGTATTTCCCTTTGTCTTATTTACTCCTTCCTATATTTGTATTTATTTTGCCCTGTGCACTTATTGTGTATTCCTGAGTGACTGCGGCGTGGTGTATATTTTCCATTATCCTTGTCTGTGCTAACTGTGAGTATTGGTGTATAATCTTTTCACTGGGTGGTGGGGGGTGGTTTCAGCCTAGGGTTCAAACAGGAGACAGGGTGAGGTTCGAGACCTAGACATGCAAACCATCAGCGTATACTCTAGGTTGAGGGTCAGTCAGGATTTCCCTAGTCTGAGGGAAATTGCAGGGGCCCGGGTTATTAGCTCTTGCCCACCTAGTCTTCCCGTGACACTATAATCGGCCTTTAAAACAAAAACAAAAAAAAAAGGGGTTCCTTTTTTCTTTCTTTCTTTTGTCATGGATCCCATGACTTCCATAACCCGCCAGTTGAGGGTGCTGTTCCTACAGGTCACTGAGTTGAGGGGGCAGTGCAGCAACAGGGACTAGCAGTATCTAATGTGCAAGCTGGAGTGACAGGTAGAGTTGCTGAGCCTAAGTTTCCTTTGCCTGAAAAATTTGCTGGGGAACGCAGTAAATTTGTTTCTTTTCGTGAAGCTTGCAAACTATATTTCCGTATGCGCCCGATCTCCTCGGGTAACGAGGCTCAGCGTGTGGGCCTGGTGTTGTCATTGTTAAGCGGGGATCCCCAAGCATGGGCATTTTCTTTGCCATCTGATTCTGCTGCATTTGACTCTGTGGAGAGTTTTTTTTTCCTTTCTTGGAAATATTTACGATGAGCCTGACAGAATGGCTCTAGCAGAATCTAAGATACGCACTATTCGCCAGGAGGAGCGAGTTGCAGAGGATTACTGATCTGAATTTCGTTGCTGGGCGATCGATACACAGTGGAATGATCCAGCGCTGCGGAGTCAGTTTATTCATGGGGTTTCTGGAAGGGTTAAAAAAGCCCTTCTGATGTACAAGACTCCTACTTCTCTAGACTCCGCTATGAGTCTGGTTGTCCGCATTGATCACCGTTTGCGTCAGGGGGAGCATGAGCCATCGCCTATGGGAGAGGGTTTAGGTTCACGTGAGGTTGCTGCAGGTGAGCCCATGGAGCCTATGCAAATCGCAGGGGTGTCACATGTGAAGCATCGAGCCCCTGAGCTCAGGAAGCTGGGAGCCTGTTTTTACTGCGCTAAAACTGGTCATTTTATTAACATCTGTCCTCTGCTGTCTAAGAAAAACGCAACAGCGGAAAACTTCTAAGCTCAGAGGGTGTGGAGGGGACCAATCTGAGCTTATGTATATCCTCCATGGTGGTTTCTCAATGCATGCTTCTTGCTAAGGTTATTATCGCTGGCAGT